>NW_007579167.1:145048-160396 GCF_000690725.1 Stegastes partitus
GCCTGTCCTAGAATGCTGAAGATGGTGTCCTTGTCTCCTTCACTGGTGGTTGTTGGAAGCAATTCCTCCACCTCCCTCTTTTCCCCAGGTAGAAGAGGCAAACCTTCCCCTTGACTGGAGAGAAGAAAAAACAATCGTATGTAATATTCCTACAGCATACCATTTATAAGTTGTATTAGAATATACAGGTTAGGTGCCAAAGTAGTAACTATACATGTATTCCACTGGGTCCACTAACCTTGCATTATCCACCACCTTCCTGCCCCAGCGGTAAGCCCAGCTGGCCAAAGCTGCCCAGGACTTGGCTACTTCTGGAGCCAGGCTGGTGGAGAGCTGATAGAGTTGGCCCAGCACAAAGTCTGGCTCCCCAACACCCACATTTACTGCACAGACAAGAACATTATGATTCAAATGTTGCTAGAATAAAGGTTACTACTGTAATTTACCTTTATGAAGAAAAAAAGAAATCCCTAAATATGACACTGCAAGTTTAAGCACATGTATGCATATGAATGAACTTACATATGTCTGCAAGTATCAAGGCTTTGATGTGTGTTTAGATGTCGACACTTTTCCATAAATATGTTTTGTTAATCTATTAATGTAGATTACCACTACAGCACTGATGTTACCTGAAGTCTCAGCAGTGATGTGGGGAATACCCTGATCCTCAAGAGGAAGGTCCAGCAGAGCAGCGATATTCCGGCTTAAAGGTGACATACTACCCAAAGTACTGGATGAGTTTACTGTGCCCGACTTCTTTACCATCTAGAACAAACCATTACCATAATTTTGTTCATTTTTCCTTCATAATACCACCGCCCAGAGTATAGTTGGTGTAAAGGGGGATTACAATGACTAACTTATTTTAATGTTTAACATCTAAAATAGTACAATGAAAAGGAAACAACCAATAACTCAATCATCTCAGCCACAGAGAATTTCTAAATTTTTACAAAACAGTTTAAAATGCTTCCAAGCACAAAAGGCCTTTTGCACTAACAAATACTTGATGTCTGGTTTATGTTTTTAAAAAAATTATGTACCTGTTTAAGCTGAGGTGTCATGTCCTTCCAGTCAGCCAACAGCCATTTGCAGAGAGTGAGCAGTGAGCGGCAGGCAGCACTTTCATTCTTCCCCACATGGCAATAGGACAGAGCAGCGCTGCTCAGCATCTCCATGGCTGACAAGGACTGGCCTACGGATAAAGAACACTGCTTACAGGGAACTGAAGACATTATCCTATGTAGGATCTTGCAGGACCACTGCAGAAATGCAGTAGTTTCTGATACCTGATAACTGGGATCAGGCCCGTGGCAGGTGGTGTTTTCTGACCCATGTGCCTCTTTAAAGGCTCAAAAATGTGTTTTTATCACTGTTATGTACCATCACATTTTGTCTAGTCAGTTTCATTTATACAGCCCAATATCACAAGTTGCCTTAAGTGGAATTATAATAAAGCACAGAGTACATATGACACCTGTCATATCTATCTGTCTTTAGACTTTTGACTTTGGAAACTCTTTAAAGCTGTAGTCGGCAGACGTGGAAAAGGCTAAATAATTACTTGCATACATACAAACAGACATAAACAAAACAAACAACAAATAACAAACACAGTTCTTCTACTACAGCTCAGACAGAGACAGAGAGAAACAAAGGCAGAGAATAACAGAGTACAGCTTTTTCAATGTGTCCCGTTCCTTACCTGCAGTTCTCAGGACTTTGGCTTTCTCTATTTGGACTTCTGGTCCCCATTTCTCCCCCAGAGTTCCCTCCAGAGTAAGACGCCTAAAGGCCTGGCTCAGCCCATCTTGTGGTTTCTCTTCTTGTGTCCCATCACTACAATGGCTAAGCAAGCGGGATGCCAGGGCAATATTGCCTTTTTTCCGGGCAAATTTGACAGCAGTCAGACAAAGCTCCATTAAATGGCCATCTATGGGGGAAGAGTAACCTAGGCAAGAAAGATGATGATGAAATCTCAGACCCTCACATGGACAAAAATGCAGGGTTCTTTTTATGTTGTTCTTTTTCTATATGGGCCTAAGTCAGTCAATAGACATCAGCCTTATTTTATCGTTCACTGTTTGCTTTCGGCTATGAGAGCTGTGTTAAGTTACTCCTGTAGCCAACCCAACACTTGAACGTGTTAACACACTGAAGCTTCCATGAGTGCATGATGCCCATATGCTGTGAGTTGTTACCCTTACACCTGGGGGCAGCCCTTTAGCTATTATGTTGGACCTTTTAACAGCTAGGCAAGCAGCCATCACAGTTCTATGCACAGATGAAACACCTTCCCTCTGACTTTCACCTTTTGAATGTAACTATATTACCAAATTTAGCATACAGCATTGCAGCAATGAGCTACACAGTTCTACTAGAAACAGGCCATATCAGTCTAAAAACATTGCTGCCAATATTTGCAAAGGGCAGGGATTAGTAGAAAAATTAAATATTTGAGACATCCTGTGCTATCTTCTGAATCTTTCTCAGCTTTGTCCAGCTTGAAACCTGTTTACTGCTGCCTACAGCTTTGTTTTGGCTGACAGAACCCATTCCTTATGTTGAGGGTATTAAGGTCTGCACCTGCAAATAGATGCTTTCAGCTGTATTTACCTTTTAGTTTGTGGAGGAGTTGTCTCTGGAACATGGTGTATCTCAGGGCTTGAAGGAAAAGCTGGACGTCCTGTTGCTTACAAGAGCTCAGAGCCTCACTGTACAGAGGAATCACACAGTCCTGCAAAAAATCCAAACAAAAGTTTGTTGAAGTTGATTTAAAAAAACACAAGGTTCTTTTGCTGCTCTTTTTGCATTCACTTACTTCATGTTAACACTGTCTTTGTAAAAAAAACAACCACGGGTTTGGAAGCAGCACAGTATATTAATTTGTAATTTAGTATTAGAGTGCTTACTAAAGAGTAAAAAATATTTGGTGAGCTCCCCATGATAATTGACATTTATTTTCTCTGGTACCCAACCCAAACTGAACAGACACAATCACGTAGCTGTACAATCATTCTTAGTGTAAATGAATTTCATTTATATTATATACAGTTAAATGAAAAGTATGTGTGTATATACTTCTTGGCCAGTGATAGTGTTTTCCAGGATGGCAGTGCAGTGGAGCTGTAGGGTTGGTAGAGTGGGCAGGGCATCAGAAAGAGTGAGGGTTGACAGGCGAAGAGGACCCAAGCAGATTCGTCCAGTAGGTTTTAAGCATCGCACCAATGTACTGCAACATCATATCACATGCTTATTAAAAGACTGCTTTTGACATGTAAATGGTAGTATACTAAAAGTAAAAAAAGGTAAGCTCACATCAGTCTTTACAAAGCAAAGCTTCTGTACCTTGACAAAAGAAAAAACATCTTGAACTAGAGAAACCAGTTCGCTAAAACAGTGAAAGTGTTTCTAGAATACATTGGCTGCCAGTATACTCTGAACTAATCATGACTTTGTGTGGCCTGACTGAAGACACGTCTTTATTCACACCTTTAAGGCAGATGAACTGTGATGACATACGAGGCTCCGTCTGCACATAAGCACCTATCATTACAGTCATGCCTCAGTTTGATAGCCGCGCTTTATTGAGCCCTGCTGAGCAGTGGAGCAATCAGGTGTTGTATCTCATTCCTCTCCTTCAGGGAACAGAAGTTAAAGGCATGACAGTTTGTTGCCTTTATTCAAATCACTCGGTACAACACATAAACTGTATGGGACATGTATTCATGCCCCGTGGAGCAGCCACCAAATCTAACCAAAGAATTCTATTGTATTGCAGATCCAGCAGCAAAAACAGAGTGAGTCACCAAGGGACTGTCACATTCAAACGATAAAACTTAAAAAAAGCGTGCAGAGATGACCAGCTCGCTGCATCACAGGCATGACTCATAGATGTCCCTTTAAAAAGAGCCCATGATGTTGCCATGCTCCTGGTAGAATGTGTCCTCACATCGTAAAGCCAAGGGAGACCTCTGCTGCCACAAACCAGGGCGATAGCCTCCATAATCCAGTGCCACTGTTTAGACAGAGCTTTACCTCTGCCCGGATTAGCAAGAAAGACAAACAACTGGTCGCAGGGGACAAGCAACACAACATCCTCCGGTCTTTGGATGCAAAAGGAAGGGGGTAATAGCTCAAGAGCTCAAATGGCATAGAGCTATAGGCAGCAGGGATGCTACATTTCTCTCTACAGAGAACAGGGAGGATGCACAGACAAAGGATGAAGCTTGCCTACCTGCTTTGCAGAGCATAAAGCAAGAAGAAGAACAGACTCTTATCTACAGACTCAATAGGTTCAAATGGAGGACCATAAAGAGCCTTAAGCACCAACGACAAATTTCATGGGGGAACGCCAAATTTGACCACAAGCTTCAGCTGGGGGACCCGCTTTAAGAAATGCATTTGCAAAAGGATAAGCAGCAATGGTAAGAGCAGTAGTACCACTAAAATCTTAACGTTGCATATCTCTAGCGGGGATACAACAAAGTCATTGTATTATTTTAAGCGCTTACGCCCTTTGGAGTACCCAACACGTCAACAGTCACAACCCATGTTACTGAAAGAGTGACAAACATTGTGAACATTTATTATGTTGCTGTCGGGGGCATCACTGACTCAAGCTCGGCCAAACACATCACCTGTTAAATCTGCAGCATGGTGATGGAGATCAGCGCACGGATTGTGCTCGGCTAAAATTAGGTAGGATGGGACAGCTGCATAGGCACTGGAGTAAGCAGGTCAAGCACTGTCCAGCTCTAAATACTGTAACGCAAACAAGCAGTGGTATGTTCAATGCTGAAGTTAACTTTGAAGCAAAGTCTGGGTACATGGGAAGGCTGTTTCTCACTGTCATTTACTTGGGGGAAAGAAAAAAAAACATTGTGAAAGGGTTCTGAGCTGGCAGAAGAAAGTGCCACTCTATCTCCAGTTTCTCCAATGTACTGCAGTACAAAGGGAAGAAGGGAAGAAAATATTATTGTAGCATGAAGGTACAGTAGCAGTGGCATTTTGACCTGACAGCAAACCTTCATGCTTGTCTTCTGATAAACCTTGCATGTCCTAGCCAATGTCCAGCATATCATCATCATCATCTTGGTGAACCTTCAGTCCAAACTGCAGCTAGCTCCTATGAAAAACTGCAGCTCAAGTTCGGCTAACTTGTCAACATACTCCTTGTGGTCAGCCTAGATAACAGCGGGGAATTCGACTGTAATTATTTTTCATATTTCAGATTAACATCATCTGAAACAATGACTAAGACAAAATGTTACTCTCAAAGATACACATGACACATGGGTGCCGCCATAGCTCAACTGGTTGAGCTGGCAACCCACGTACAGGGGTTGTAAAAGTCCCTGACGCAGTGGCCATGGGCCCTTTCCTGCAAGTTCTTCCCCCATCCTTCTCCCCCACTTTCCTGTCTCTCTCTCTCGACTGTCCCATCCAATAAAGGCAAAAAGCCCCTCCCCCCCTTCCAAAAAAGATATATATGACACATTAAAGACAGTAGAGGATCGTAGCATGGTATTTGCTGTGAAATGAACCAAAACAATAACATCATTAAACAGTTACTACTGAAGTTTAAATAAATGTTACTTGGGGTCCTAATACATGACTTTCTAACTATTCCTCAACTTTACTCACTCTGGATTGGATGTGGTTCTCTGCTCTTGCTGTTGGTTGGCTTTCGTCATGGCACTAACAGCACTACGAAGGAGCTGCACCTCAATGGCTCTCTGCAGCTCAGTTGGATCTGGACTCATGGAGGGCAGAAGCCTCTTTAGATCTGAACACATGCAAACAAAAAACAGATTGTAATATATTTTTTAGATGGACAGGGAACGTCCCACAAAAAGAAATCTTTCAGCAGTTTAATATCTATCATCTAATAATGAATGCATAACCCAGTCTTTGCAGCTTATCATGTTTGATTGTTGTTGACACTTGCCCAGCTTGTCCTTGCTGCTGGAAAGAGAGCTGTAGTCCTCTCCAGGCAGCAACTCCAGCTGAGCCCCACA
This sequence comes from Stegastes partitus, assembly GCF_000690725.1. Lineage (NCBI taxonomy): Eukaryota > Metazoa > Chordata > Actinopteri > Pomacentridae > Stegastes > Stegastes partitus. Next base: position 151,072 of record NW_007579167.1, read on the forward strand.
CTCTTCAAGATCTCCCTCCTCAAAGCGACTTAGAGCTTGGATGTAGTTGAAATCTGTTTTGAGGTTGATGCTGACTGGATTGGTAGAGTTCTGTTTGAGGACATTAATGGTGGCCTGCCACTCCTTAACAGACGCCCAATCACACAGTGCCACATAGCACTGACAGGCTTTGTTGGCCAGGAAGTTGACCACCTCGGGAGAGCACTCACTGGACTTGAGCAACACAGTCTTCCTGCTATCACCTATTCAGAGAAAAAAAACAACCACACATTCATTATTCCTGTGGTGTTTTAATCACAAAAATAGATTTTAGCAGAAGCAAGACACAAAGGCAAATTCTAGAAAAATTACATGAACAAATATTTAAAAAGGCAAATTCACAACAAGTCTTGCAAGTAACTTGTAATATAGTGTATGTCCAAGAAAAGACGCAATGATAAAACAAAGGCCACAAAAGTGAAGCTGCCCAGTTCAAGCTAACAATTCCCATTTATGAACCCATCTCAACCCTAATCTTCAGACAGGATTCTAAAGTTATCAATATCTAATTTGACCACATGACTCATGGGCAAATACAAGATGGACCAGATATATTTTATGGTAGTTGAATGGCAATAAATATGGATAGTTGCCGTTTACCGTTACTGGCATGTTTGGGGCTGCTGTTGTTCCCAGAGAGTTTGAGCAGACAACATTCAGAGCCTTTGATGCTGCAGTCCATTCCTGTAACTGCAGACAGCTGATCTTGATACTCCAGAGCCGCTTTCTCAAAACTAGACACACAAGACACACATACAGACAATTGAGCAGTGCAACAAAATGTATAAACCGAGCTGTGTAGTGATTTGGTTTATTTCACTAAAGCGTAAGGATGTCTGGTGGCACTGCTTACCGTCCCTCAGCCTGCAGCGCAACAGATGACAACCAGCCCAGACTCTTGCCTAAGGTGAGGAGGCTCCAGGCTGCCAGGCCCTGGATGGCTTCTGGACAACGCATCTCCCACAGAGCCTCCACCAACAATGCCAGAGGTACCTCCAACTCTGGACCCTTGGCAAGCACACCAAAAACATGCTAGTCATATAACCAGATTACACTATTTATTAATCATTTATCTGCATATTATGAATATGCTACTACAATACACTATATCGCTAGGTCTCTGCCTTCCCAAAAACAGAGTTGCTTTCACCAAATTATCTGTGCACATTTGAACACAGAGCACAAAGTGCCAACTTGGAGCTTTGTATACTGACCTGGGTGCCGCTGTTCTTAATCTCTGTAAGCAAGTCGAAGCCATGGCGAATAGTTACTGCTGGTTGGCCTGACAGAAGACCAACCCTCATCAATGCCAAGCGGATCCTTGTCAGCCAGTCTTGGCATGTCTGACGGTTTGTGTAGAAGAATGTCCTAATGCCCTAAGACACGTAGAAGAAGGGATATATCATATAATTTCTAAAGGTAAATGATTATGATGATAAAGATGGTTGCAATCCTGAATTCATTTTAATTACTGTTAATAGAATTGCGTGCCCTGGTCACAACACGCCTTCTTGGTTGACACAATTTTAAAATCTTAAATCTTCATCTAGAACTGGAGTCAGGAGCTCTAATTTGCACACCTTTGGTGGGGCAGTGAGAGCATTAGCACATCCCTCATAAGCATTGTACATGAGTTTCTCCAGATTCTCCAGGTACTGAAGCAGCAGAGCGAGGCGGAGCTGATTCGAGTGGTGACCATCTCCATCACTTCCTGCACCAGCCCAGACTCCAACATCCTGCTCTGGGTTCAGACTGTGTGCAGCCAGGCTCCGAATCATACCTGGAACACAGTGATACAGTGACACATAATTGAAGGTAGAGGTCCACTGGTGGCGAAAAGCTGAAGGCACAAACCACCATGAGGTCTGTTGCTTACTGTCATCTCTATACTTTCTCATGAAGACATAAAATATCCCAATGGCGTTTTATATAATACCTTTTTTGAAGGCTGAAATTAACTCTTCACAATGTATATATATAAATACATTATACAATTTTTAATCTATGTTTATAGAGCATTCTGACATGCTGCATCTCAACATGGTACTCCAGCTGCAGTATGTCAGACAGAAAAGCCCTGCAGAGGATAGCTAGAGGAGCTGAGAGGGTTGATCCTGAAGAAACGCTCTCTCATCTTACCTGTACTACTGTGTATGTACAGCAAAATGACAATAAACTTGATTAGATTTTTTTTCTTTAGATGTGGCCATTGCATTTACCGCAGCAAATATACTCCGAGGTTGTCCATGTAATGCTTTGCAATTTACACCATCAAACTAAACAAGATGAAAAAAGGTTTGAAACATTCAATATTTTTTTCCTTTCAATTAGGTTAATTGTCACTGAAATTATCTTACAGTTTAATTTTAAATTATTTATACTTGGGCTATTCAATTCAATTCAATTTATATAGCACAATTCGCATCATATGCCATCTCATAGCGCTTAACATAGTTAAGCAAAGACCTTACAAATTTGAACTGTTGATCTGCTGCTTCATAAGATAATTTTTGAACAAAAACTCAAATATGGCTCATTCTATTATTCCATTTCTATGTCTTACACTGAAGATTGAACTGTACCTTTAGTGCCTGAGGAAGTCTACGCCAAAAACAGACCCAGGAGGCATTATGTATGTAGCATATCTGACCACTGAAAAATGTATTAGGAACACAACTTTGGCTAATGTCCAGCAAATGTGGACATTAACCCCCAGCGTATAGCCTGAGGCACATGCCAAAAATGTAAATTTTTTTTACCTTACAAAAATCTTGCTATGGCAGCTTGAGTTGAAAAAATACTTGAAAACCAAATGACGTTTCTGGAATTGTAAACACAAATGGGATCTCATCTCCTTACTTTCAATGGTCTGAAAGGTATCCTGAGCTCGACCCAGTGGTGTTCGGAGTTTGGACAGTACAGTAAACTGTGCAGCCTCCCAAACTGCCCACTGCCACAGAACCACCTCTGTTTTCAGCTGCACCTGTGGCACTACATCTGGCTTGCTTCCATCAACACTTCCTCGGCCATCCTGTTTCTCCAGTCGCTGGCAGCTGTAGTACAGACGTTCCAGCCAGGGATCCTTGCTGTGAATATAGAAATGTGAAGCTTAGAAAGTCTCATTACACTGACACCTGGCAAGGCAGTGTAACCCTTGCAGCATCTAGCGCCATCCCTAGGACTATACAGGACTACACTGTCTGTGTGGCTTTACCCTCCACGATGCAGGACTCCATATAAGATGAAACTGATGAGGTCACTGAAGTCCTGGGGGTGAAAAGTGCTGCTTGGTGCACGGCTCATGTGGTTTCGGATGGCCAGAGAAATCTCCCTTATCTCAGGGTGGCTGTAATTACTGTGGACACACACACACAGACACAGACACAATTAAACAGGTATACATCAAACCATGAGAATAATATAATTTGTGTGTTTTGGTAAGTCTTACCTCAAAGCCACATCAAGGGGGATTGTTTTCAGCAGTTTGGCGTAGGCTTGCCTCACCCTGACTGCTGAGTGGACTAATTGGACTCTGCACAGATCCACACACCTAACCAACCCCCCAACACACAAACATACATATGCATGTACCCTGAGCTTTAACATGACAAAACAGGCATTAGTCATCATAGTTGTTTTCCCCATATCTGCAGGAAAGTGCAGAACATAAAGGAAACATGGTGTTCACCTTTGCAGCAGTTCAGTCGACAGAGATGAAGAGAGGACCTGTAAGCTATGGCAGGTCTGTAGGCAAATACCTTGATCTTCATTCAGAGCTATCCAGTGAAAGCATGAAAGAAAAACATCCAGCAACATTACTGATGAGTAACTGAAAGAATTTCAAATGACAAGCACATAACCTGTCTGCCTGTGGAAAGCACAAAGTGAACAACTGTTTGTTGAAAAAGCCATTCTGGGCTCACCATTGGCCAGCAGACCCCTGCAGAACTTGTTGAAGGCAGGCAGGGAGAAGAGGGGACTATAGGTGTCTGATTTCTTCATCAGCAAAGAGATTTCATGAGCCCAGGTCAGGAGCAGCTTTCTAACACATTAACATAAAAGTGTCAGTAGGAATGTACCCAATAAGCCTTAAGTTTGAATGAAATGTAGTTTTCTGTCTGGTTATTGTTAAACAGGTACATACTGTCTGATATGAATAAATCAAAGTTAGTGCTGAAGACATTTTGTTGTACATTGCAAAATTATGTACCCTTCTGTAAATGTGTGCTTTTATGCTTGTCATTGCCATCTAGTGTTTTGTAAGTTCTAAAATTTTGTCAATTACAGGCCAAAGACAAACTTTTACTCTGTGTGTGTGTGTATGGGTGTACATGTGTGTCAAAAACAGGAGAGGGGGGTAAAAAACCTGGCTTCAGGATAAAGGTGCTCCTTCGACAGCAGACCTCCCAGGAGGCTTAGCAGTGTGCTGAAATGTTTCTTTGTTGCTGTGGTAACAGTGCTGATGACAGCACCATCAAACAGAGAGGGAGACGATGATGACAAGCTGGATGAGATAAAATGATCATGTCTGCACAGAGAAACACAAGAGAAGTACAGATAATAAGATTAACCTTATATCAGAAAGAAAGGTGCATATTTTTGGGATTTTCATCCTTTAAAACCTCAGGCTAACTGACAATATTTCATACAGTTATATTTACAGCAGACCAATAAGCTGGAATTGTTTAAGCTGCACTTGTACTTTTATTTGTTTTATTGTGTTTATTTGACATTGAGAACTATTCAGCAGTATTTCTGTTACATTTGTATACAATGTGCATTTAATTTGATTTACTGAGCTGCTAACAGCTTTTTGGTTTAATACAATAAACAAATGTTTTGGATTTATTATGAGCAGGGTTTTTTTTTTCTTTTTTAATTTTTCTCCCTTTACTGAGAACCAAACCATGACTTCCGTACCGAGGTACGTATCGAACCAAGATTTTTGTATACCGTTACACCCCTGCTAAGCAAGCACTTTGGTTACACAGTACATCAGTGCTTGTGTCACCATTAAACCCCTTTCAAACAACAAACATGGAACATTGCTGGCTCAATTAATCCATTAAAGTAAATGCATTCTTGCCATTTAGACATAAAGTCACTTTTCCACTGATGGTCCTTAGGGGCTCATGATGAGGTACCCTTGACAGTGCTGGAGAGTACCGGGGCATGCACGCAATATTTGTCATTCAAGTGAAACTAGACAATACACCAAGTGATCCACAATGCATAGCAATGCAATAACAGACTAAATCTAAACTAACAGCAGCTGATCAAAGCCTCCAACCAACTATTAGCTCTCTTTATTTCTGATTTCTTAAAATAGTGAAACGAAACTAGCACTCAACCTAAAAACAGCCGTGATGTAATAAAATATTTAACTGCAGTTGATAAACTGCAAAAATAAAAACAAATATATGAAAAAAACAATAAGAAGGGCAATTCAGTGCTGTGCAAAATAAAGAGGTGTCTGTGTTGGAAGTACCCAAAACCAAACTGGTTTGTAAACAAATATTTAACAGCACAAAAATGTTGAAAAGTTGAGAGCATCTCAGGACTTTCCATAAAGCAATATCTAGTAGATTCACATATCATAGTTAGTGACAGAGGTCATATTTTAGTACAAAACCTTCTCTTCACACACTGGCATTTAAATGACTTTAATTTGAGGAAATATGGTAGCCACAATTACAACAATAAACAAAGTTCAATGCCGTATGCAAAAAGTTGCAAATGGAACAAAAACCAACTTAACTCAGACTACCTTGTCTGATAGGTGTGTAAAAATGCAGAAATGCTGACAGCATAGGTCAGCGATTTACCTGGTGCAGTGCGAGTACAGGGAGTAGAGTACAGCGTACTGGATAGCTGGGTAGTAGACGGCTAACTCAGAGTGGACCAGCATAAGATTGTGACTTAGAAGAGCAAAGACTGTAGGAGATAGCGCCCACATCTAGATAAGACACATTTGAGAGACAAAAAAAAACAAAACAAAACAGCAAAAAAACATGCATTAACACAAAACAGTAGTTCACAATATGTCAGGGCAAACATTAACACATCCTGATGCTGCTTCACAATCTTAACCAGCCAGCCCTTGTGAGTTACAGTGGTAGATTCCTGTATTTTGACTAATGAAAATATACTGATGTTGTGTACTTTTGGCACTCTTTTTATGTACATAAGGTCTGTTTGGATTACAATTTCTGAACAAAAGCTGGCTAAAACAATCTTATCCATATGAACATCAGTTTTTCTTTACATGTCTAAATTTTAAAAAAAGAAAAAAAGCTTTCAAAAGAAAAATATGACGCAAAGAAGTAAAATCTATACGGTAGACGACAGTCTCCACTAATAGTGACAAGCACAGTAGCACACATTTAACAGACATGTCTTATGAGTGAGAGGTGTCACCTTGACACGTGGTCATTTGTTGTATTTGGGTGACATTCTTACGAGGGATGGTCTAATGTGCAGGTGTGAAGGCAGATTTGCCTTGAGACATGCCATAAGATCAGTATGCTACAGATGGATGGACAGAGACACTAAGGCTGTGATGGACAACGTACGATTTACCCTAATACCTCTGGTATTTTTGCTGAACTGTTTAACCTCAATAAACTGAAATTAGTCAGGTCAGAGTATGGTTGCATTGTTGTATGTATATGAGCACTCTAATGGCATCTATGGAAAAACATGTAGAAGACATTTATTTTCTAATGTTCCAAGAAGTGCTTTAATGGGGAAGTCAGCTGCATTACTAGATGTCAGAAGGGAGACACAACCCTGAGGCAGGATCAGAGAGGTGTTAGAGGGGGAGTTTTCAAAGCTATCTAAAACCAACCAATGCATTGTTACAAAAATGACAGGATAATAGCTGGTCCTACCCAGGCATGCAGTCAAGCACACAATACTGCAAAACAAGTGAAATGACATCTGGAAGAAATAAACTGGAATTATCCTTAGATGATGAACCGAACTACTGATGATGCTGAAGTATTTTTTCAGCGCTCTTAAGGATTATAATATTGAATATTCTGCAGTACAAAGCAAAGCAAAGGGCTCACCCCAATGAGAGAGTTCTTGGTGTTGCCGATGGTTGTAAGGGTGCTAAGGTTAAAGATGAGGATGAATTGGGCCTTTTCCAGCGGTTGGCTGATCGAGGCAAAAGCAGGGTGTTGGATATTGGAGCAGGAGCTTCCGGGTACTGGGGCCTTTTCAGTGGCATCAAGGGTTTCCATCAGGCTGGACAGGGAACATGCCATCTCACCCAGTACCAATTTATAAGCTGCCTCCAGCGTTGGAATGTTTTTCAGGCTCAGCAGTGCCTGATACACACCATGCACAGCTGACATCACCTGTGCACACACACACACATACAGGCATACGCAAACACACAATACAGTAACAGATCAAGAAATACATCACATCATCTTCTCACCAATAACATTTTGGATGAATAAAGAAAATCAACAGCCAGGTGCCAGAATCTGATGGCCAGTCTTTCCAGACTAAGTGAAGGTCATTATAGTAGCAGATTAATGCTCATGGTTTTAAAAAACAAAAAAACAAACTTCAACTATCACCCAACTAAAATGTTTGGCCACATAATGCATCAGAAATACAGAAGGTATGCTCCAAGCCTTATGTGTTGGCATATTAACCTGTAGGACACCTTTGCTGTATTCTAAAATAGTGTTAAGAACACACACCTCTTTCTCTTGATGGAAGCGTAGCTTCAGCAGATGGGAGTCTGGTGCCAACAACTTTTCAACAAAGGATGCAGGCAGCTTCATGTTGATCTGGTCCACAATCTGAAAGTCAACAAGAGTTTTAACTAAATGTTACAGAAAATGTTTTAATTTAAAGACAGGAGTCTGTATGTACATGCATGTGTGTGTTTGCATATAGTATAGCCATTTCCAGACATGGGACAAATATCATTCATCAGCCTGTTAAAGTGACAGCATTCTGTCATTCAGATATGGGTAATTTCTAATGTACCTAACAGCTTCATTTAGACATAGCCCATCCACCATAGTGACAGAGAGTGCCATGGTACACACACAATTGTTGTCATTAGTGCAAGACTGGACAGTACACCAAGTGATGTATAATATGCTATAATGCATTAATAATAATTAAAAAGAAAATAAATCTGAACAAATAGCAGCTTATCTAGCTGTCCAAATAACTGACAGCCTAGTTTATTTACAATTTCCTAAAACACTGAAAATACTGTTCATGTGTGATGATAATCCAACTACTAATTTATTAACAGCAAAATAAAAACATCCCACCAGTGATGGAGTTCAGGACTCAACCTGAGAATGGCTGCTACGTACAAAATTATTTAACTGCAGCTATAAACTGTGACCCTGTGTGTGACAGCTAACCTGTCTGAGATGAAAAAACAGACTTGCTGTTAGATCCTGATTGACCCTTGCCACATGAGACAATTTAGAATTATAACTACTTAATGAAGTTACCACTGTTTCACGTGAGTAAATGCACACAGCTCTTACTCATTTGGAGACACTCATGTAGATCCTGTCTTCTGTCTGACACTGCAGGTATTTAATAATTTCAGAGGAGACTCCAAACTAAAAGACTACAAACAGCTGCTCGCGACAAACTAAAATTAATCTCTTGTTAATGTTTTGTCAAACCCTAGACTACATTCAATATCGGTTAGTCTCATTAATCTGACTTGTTCTGATTTCTAATAGATGTGACATTGCAGAGCAAAGTGAATGCAAATGGTGTAATTTGAATCTTGCAGCAAACTCTCTTTAACTCTCTGTGATGTTTTAGGACCAATATGGGAAAAAAAAAACTTCTCACAACTCAATGTCACTTGCATGGTTTTCTGTTCATGCAATGACATGTGCAATACGGAAACGTTTCTGGATCTGACCTGGCAGGATTGCTGTTGCAACTTTTTTGGAAAAGTGATGAGGGTGCTCATTTAGACATGAAGTTGACACATTAAAACGCCATCAGATTAATGGAAAGAAGTGCATGCCTCAAAGGGGCTTACGAGTAAATCTGATGTATCTGCACTTTAATTTTCTTGAAAACGTTTTATTCCATTTCCTTCAAACTTGGCAGTTGTACTGCTGGAGGCACATGGAAATGCAGTGTCAAGAGTTAAGTTGTTCGGAAAATGGCTACCAGTTTGTTACACTTTCACAACATCCATTATCTATACACCGCTTAGTCCTCACTAGGGTCGCAGGGGGGCTGCAGCCTATCCCAGCTGACTTAGGGCGAAGGCAGGGGA
>NW_007579167.1:161896-182205 GCF_000690725.1 Stegastes partitus
TTTTTCTATTTTCCCAGATGAGCTGACCAGATCTACTCTTCTATGTATATTTTATAACACTACTGAGCTCTCAGTCAGGTTCTTGTATGGTGACAAGAACCTGGCTTACCTGACTTACATCAGTGACGTAGACTTCAGTGATAGGTGGTCCTCTGAAAGGGCTAAAACGTTCTCCAATACTGCGGACCACTGTACTGAAAACCCTCAACAGAGCTGCAAGCTTCGGCAGTGACACTGAAGGAGGGGGTATATCTTCATCCAGCACCTCGCCCGACACACCATGGCTCAGATCCTTAAATGGAGCACAGAATAAGTCAAGTCTTGGACAAAACAGATATCATTTAAATATAACAGATTGTATCATTCTAAGAAGAGAATGCTGTTTCAACAAGATTTCATAAAGACATTTGAGGGCTTCCAGTCTTATTGACAAATAAAGAATTGTCTGTAATTACACTATATTTTGTTACACCCGTAAAATTGCTACAAAATACACGAGTATAACTGGTTTTAGAGCATGGTAGAGAAGCTCACTGTGGTCACCTCTGCATATGCTTCCATATCCTCCAAGAACTGTCCCAGTAGGGTGGTGGAGAAGGTCAGGTCTGCTACCCAGAACTGCTCCAGACTCTGTAACCAGCCTAAATACACACAGGGGAGCAATGTGACAAACACAAAAACATCGGAATGTCATTTTGATATAGCTTTTCTACAGCGGCTGTGTACTAAAAGCAGCATGTTGGCAGAACAGCAGCAGTAGTGTGTGCTCAAGCATTTTACTCATGTGTAGGCCACATGTGTTTTGGAAGCACCCACACACATCACTAGTTACAGTGGATAAATAGAGCACTCAGACCCCGTCATCGTGTGCACACATTGTGTGGGCAGATTGATTAAAAATCTTTACAATTTCCATTCAGTCCAACAATCTACACTTACAAATGCCCTAAGCAAAAAAATACTATGGTTTTCGAATGTTTTGAAAATTTATTAAGAATCTAAAAAAATACATTCAAACTGTGGTTAGGTGCAACTAGTTCATTGTAATTATCCTGAAGATATGTCTGGCGATTTTTCCACCTTTGGCAAACTGAACTGATTAGACATAGTCTCGAAAAGTACACAAATGAGTATATAAGGTCTATGCTGAGGACATCATACTACTGAAGCGGCTTATCATTCACGTGAAGTGACAACACTGATAATGCAGACCTTTGGGGCACTCTATCACAAGAGAGTTGAAAGCCAAGTGGCGGTCTGCTGAATTTTGAGGGCTGCTTTTTGATAGATCTAAGGACATCACAAAAACCAAGCAGTAGATTGTTTACATTGTGTCTGGGTCCAGCAATGGAGAGCTTACTTCAGACTTTTTGGGTCTGATTGAACTGGGTGCTGACTGAATTGTGGAGGCTATAACAGATGAACTTGTGAAGCTTTTCCAGGACGTAGTCTTGGATGACTGGATGACAAGTTGGTGGCTGTGTATGTACAATGAAACTGTACCAAAACTACTGCAACTGGCTGCACTGGAAGACTCCCAGGTGCACATTCTGTACACTGCCCATGCACTAGAGAACTGTGCAAAATCAGCTGATCACAGCATTCCTTACTGTTAGACATTTAATTGCTTTGTGGTCAAGCTGCTGCAGTTATGTTTACAAAGAGGTAAACCAAAAAAATGTAAAGGACATGGCACCTCTTTGTGAAACTGGGGAGGGTTCGTAATATTAGATGGTCTGCATGGAGGCACTAAAGACTTAAAAATATGTTTCTCAGCAGCAGACACAGGGAGACAATGCAGCTGAACATAGAAAAGTTCTCGGGGGGGAAAAAAACAGTTCCACAGTGCATGCAAACTGAGAATAAAGTGACAGTTCACCTTTCAGCACAACAATGAGATAAAAAAATATAGCCTAGCCAATGATGAGGTGGTTCTGGACAATTTTCTGTATTTGAGGGGCCCTGCCAAAGCTCAGATTTAAATCCCATGTAACATCTGTAGTGAGAGTGCAAAACTCCAGGTGTGCAAAGCTTGTAGTGACTTAAGTAAGAAGATTCAAAGCTGTAACTGCTGCTGAACGGTTTTGACAAAGTAGTGAAAACTGTTCAATGGTATTTTACGGCAGATTTTTAATCAATTTGCAAAATGTCCTGCAAACATGTTTTCAGTTTTCATTATGGCTTAAGTGTAGACTGATGGTGAAAAAATGCAATGTCATTCATTTGAAATTAATCTAATGGTTAACAAAGCAAAAAGTCAAGGTTGCCCCAATACTACTACTTGAGTGGTAAAAAGGACCTTTGGTCACAGCGATAAAGAGCAACCTGCAGCCTGTGTAGACAATTGTACTGATTGATACAGAAGTATGTCTGAGTATTGCAAAGGGAAACTTCCACCTTTGAAGGCATCTCATTTAATAATTTAATTAATTCAACTAATTAATTAAGTGACAAGGCAGCAGACTAAAAACAAACTACCCACTTTATTATCAGCAAAACAAGCCAAGAAGTTTGCAATCTGAGAGCATCAATGTGAAATCCAACTGACCTGAGACTTGCTGAGTGAGTGACTGTTTCTGTGTGTGGTCAATGTGCCAGCCCACCAGGATGTCCACTGTGTCCTGTGGAAAAACCACAATAATGACAATGTGCCGGCATTAACCAAGATGTAACCTCATTTGACCTGTGTGCCTCAAACATGAAACAATACCAATGACGACTGAAACACTCACCCTGAAGTTTGTGCTGAAGACATGTGGGTAGCAGCGAGCCACCTGAAGAATGCACCTCACGCTTTGGCATAGCAGCTCAGGTGTGTCCACATTCTCCAGTATGGACTGCAGGTTGGTCATCACCAGCTGAAATACAAGGAACACACAATCCAGCGCTTATATGGAACCAGCTAGTAGTTACACTTCTTTACTAGCATGCATTCTTTTTATGTCAATAACAGGTAGGAGTTACTAAAAGGATCACTAGGCTTGGAGAATGAAAAATTGCAGTGTTCTACTAGGTTAGAAGTGGCTCCTAAATGCAACTGGCTATCAAGAACCCACATCAGTGAGTACTTCTGTGTCAACTCCGACATAAAATTAGACTTTAATGTCAAAGCTCTGCTCCATCTTTGTTGTAGTTGTGAATCTGGACAAAGACTGTTTGTATTTAGCTAGTTAGCATATTTAAATGGACAGCATTGGCCAGATTAACTGCCCTAACTCTGACTACCCCATTTCTCCTAATCTCCTCTCCCTTTCCCTTGTCGCTGGTCCTGTGCACAAGCAGGTTGACTGAATTTGACTAAGAATGTGTTGGATTTGTGTTGCTGACTCTACCTTTTCGTGAGGCCTCTGTGTGTGGTTACCTGCATGATATGAGAGAAGGCCTTTCTCTCTCCAGCAGCCTCCAAAGCATGCTGCGCTGCCACCAGGTACAACAGTTTCACCTCATCTCGGCTGCATGAATTGAACTTGAGAAAAAGCCACTTGAAAATGTGTTCAGCTTCGTAGCTGAGCACTGTGCAGAGGAGACCCAGGCAGGCTGCTGCATCCTTACGCAATTCCCACAGCAGCTTACTGCTACAAAGATCAACAACAGAGAGGAGACCACATATAAGAGAACAAATGGCAGATGGAAATAGCAAATAGTAGTCAGCGTTACAATAGCTGCTTGTATATTAATATTGTGTTCTGTTAAAGTTGAATTTTAGCTTCAGCTCTGGGCTTAACCAGGTACAGAACACCTAGTCCTCCCAGCAGATTATAACCTGACTACAAAGTAGGATAACTGCAACAGCTATGTGCCTTTGGTTTCCGCCGCTGTCAGTGTGCGCATCCACAAAGGAGTATAATCTAGGCCTCACGTAGAAGTTGCTCACTAGTTTTTAAGAAATCTCTGTCACGTTTTCTGAGGAATCCCAGCCCATTTTTCTTTGGCAAGTCTCTCCAGGTCCTCCGATTTGATGGTCTTCTGGCATGGACCCTGGTCTTCAGTTCATCCCACAGACTTTCAGTGGAATTCAAGTCAGGGCTTTGTGCAGGCCAGTCAATAACGTTCACTTTGGCCTTCAGGAGGTAATTCTTCACCAGAGGTGATATGTTTTGGGTCGTTGTCATGTTGGAAGACAAAGCGACAACCCAGACCCAGTGTTGCAGCTGACTGCTTGAGTTTTTCTTTCAAAATCTCCATATATCCTTTTTCATGATTCTTTCAACCTTGACAAGATTCCCAGTTCCAGACGCACTAAAGCACCCTACAGCATATTACTGCCACCACCGTGTTTAACTGTGGGGATGGTGTTCTTTGGGTTATACGCCTCTCCCTTCTTTGTCCAAACATAAGCAACGTCTCTATGGCCAAAGAGCTCTAATTTGGTCTTTGTGCATGCCTATCCGTTAATATGATGGTTCAGTTCAGACATGTGCCATGATGGATAAGTATCCAGAGTGCTCATTCAGACATGCAGCCGGCCTGTTTAATTGTTGTCAAAATAACGGACTCATGTCTTCGTAAGGTCTTCACCCTACTATGGTAAGCGCTGTGAGATGACATATGTTCTGAACTGCGTTATATAAATAAAATTGAATAAAATTGAATGTCTGAAAATGGTATGGCAGTTACACTCCCAAGCCAGACAAAAGTGCACAGTGACAAAGAATCAGGCATTTTGCACCATGGCTCCAACTAAAGTAATTCCCAAAGCCAGAGATGTTGTGAATGATGGATCCCTATCAGCATGATTCAAAAATGAGCAGTATGAGTTGCTACATTTTCATGTTACCTTTTGTGCTTTGATGCAACCTAAACTCAGTTGACTTTCTGTCAGCTCTTGACATATTTGCTTCTCTACCTCTTTCTGTGCTCACATGTGCTGTATTTCAATGCTGCCTAAGTCCCAATGAAGCTGTTTTCAATTACATATCTTATTTGTTGTCAGAGAATAAAACCCTTGCGAAATAGTGACCAAAACACAGCCCAGTAAGACTATATGTTGACCAGAAGTCATTAACAAGCTACTGCTCTGCACTAATACCCTGTTTTTATAACTGCAACATCATCAACTGTTTGACAAAACCACTGTACACATAAGTTAAAGACAACTGCTGTACATGTGAAATTATCACTCAGAGTGAACCTTGGAAGTAAAAGGATGTCATTCTAATTTTTTTCTGTTACAGTAAAAAGCACCAATATGGCACTAAACTCAAAAACCTATTAGCTAATGTGGATGCATCCCTGACAAAAGCCAAAAAAACAAGCAGAAGGCTGAAAAATGAAGCCAATATGCCGATGTTTAAACACCCAACTTTACAGCAGAAATAAACTGGTGTATAGTCTGGTTAAAAAAAAAAAAAAAAAAAAAAAAGATTTTGCACCCTATAGCTCATTCAACCAGGTCAAGCAGTAAGAAACAAGAAAGTTGGAAGTTCAACTGCTCAAAAGTGGATTCGTGAGAAAGAAGCAGTGGGAACTACAAACAGAATGAAACGTCATCAAAAAAAAATTAAAAGACCAGACATTTTGTTTTCAAGTTGTTATTTGTACTTTTGAGATGACTTGTTTTTGCTTTTGTCAGTTTTATTCTTTTTCAAATTCTTATTGTTGTTTGATACTTCAGAACTTTTGTTTTATTATATTGGCACAAATCTAGTTCCATACAAGCCTCTGCAACTTCATTACTTCATTACATTATAGACAACTTAAAATACCACACACTGCTCACAAGTCATGAACAGAACAGTATTTCTTTTAAACAACATATTCATGAACAGATGTTTCAGGCAGACAATTCTTTAAAACGAAAAATCAAACATTTAAATATCAATACACAAAATTATCTTTTGTTTGTTTTGACTGTTGAGTCAAGCGTTGCCATTTGGAATACAGCATTTTCTATTTGTGTCATTGGGCTTTCTGTTGCAGGATTGGAGACGAAAGAGGACATGTGGCATGACTTAACATTTGCATGATAATATGCACTCATTTGCTTATCCAGTGATCACCAGAAAAGTGATCTAAGGACACTTGACTCAAAGACAGAAAGGAATACAGGTATTTACATTTCTTAGGAGTTATTTAAATAAGTGTGGAGATAATTTTGTCATTTCCACCTGGCCTGCTGACCTAACGGGACTCCCAGAATTGTTTTCTATCAGTCCCAAAAATGCTTCTTTAAGTATGCCCAGTATAACAAGGTCCAGTCCAGTGTCCAGTGTCCGATAAACCTGAATGTCTGTGTGAATGAGTGAATGACAGAGACATTGTAAAGCACTTTGGAGAATCTAACTATGGTTAAAAGACACCATGTAAGTGCAGACTATTTATCACACAGCCTCCTCTTACCTCTCATTCAATATGTCATTCAAGGTGCTAAGGATGGTGTCCAACTGTTTGACCAGGGTCTGTTTGAGAAAAAGATACAAATTATTAGAATAACAATTTTTTGTTCTCATCATTACATAAACTATTTAAACACATTTCATTTGACATCAAATATACACCATATCCCAATGAGGAAAACAGAATCTTTAAAGGTAGAGTCAGCTATTCTAATTCTCACTGTCTGCCAGCTGTCAATTATGTGTGCTGAAAAAAAATCTTAGATTTGTACACAGTACTGGCTCTGTAAATGGAGAAACAAACAAAGTAGTCCATACTGATTCATACTACACTATTCCAGCAAGCTCTGCACTCATTCTTGCTGGTACAGAGGACGGAAAAAAAGGATCTAAGAGGGGCGCTACGGAAGTGGGTGTGAGAAGTACAATAACTGTGACACAAGCTAACTGCGTTTGTCCATAATCAGAGATTGAAAGACTTCACCTTTAAAGGAAAACTGTGATATATTTGAGCCTAGCTCAATTTCCACTGTATTTGTGCTCTATGGTAAAGGTGTAACAGTACACAGGGTTCCATAGTTTTGGTACAGCAGTACAGTACAGCAGAGACAACTAGACAATTTCTGACGAGATTTGTAGTGTGTTAATGGGACACATAATAAATGGTCACATGAGGGGATTACTGATGCTGAACTGAGAAAGGAGGACTCTAATCGCCCACCAAATCACTGGGTGAAAGAACAAAATGGCCCATGTTTAAATGCAGAAATTCTGCATGTATAGAGGAATCTGTGATACGCAAAACAAGCTTGACACCATTTTTTATTTAAAAAAAAAAAAATTCATTCTGTCAAAATAAAGAGTGCATGACAGACAGAGATCACCGGGCCACAGAATACTATGAAAGGTAAATTGTAATTTCATTTAAAAAAAACTAATAAAAAAATCAAAACACTACAAATTACAAAATCCTTAAACACTGTACAACGAACTGTTAAAGCCAGTGTTGTAATTTCCAAGTGCATAAAAATGCAAGGGTGTTGTGTATTTCGTCATCTCCCCGGGTCCATGTGGGCGCCTTTGCATACAGCTCAAAATTAGTACCAACAGGGCCACTAAACTACAAGGGCAGCAGTGTGCATGCTCCTAAGAAGAATGTTATCGATGTTTTCCAAACATGCAATCTACAGAGCACATATGGAATACAGTCCTCAAAGCGAACTAACTCAATGGTGTCTGCAGCTGTCTATGTGTGCATCCACAAGGGAGTATAATTAGACAAAAAAAATAGCTTGTTTTAAAGTATCTTTGGCACTGGTTATTTTAAAGCTAGGGAATGAGCTGCACACTGAAAACTGAGACTGAAGAATCTTGTAAAACTAGAAAATGCATTTTCAAGCGAAACAAAATGTTTGTTATTGCTGAAAGCTAAAAAATGTCTCATAAAGCCCAAGATCATATATGATGATGTGTGCCAAAATCAAAAGACTACCACATAGTGGCCATATAAATAGGACTCAATAGGACTTAAAAAAAAAAGTTCTGAAATGAAACTGAAAAAGGCCTTTTGTTTAGTTCCACCAATTGCCACAGAGGCATTGCTCATAGCACTGAAATGCAATCCACACAAAGATCATATGATTCAAACAAAGTTTTTATAGCAACAATTTATCCATCAATTACCACACGGTGATGCTGCACCCAACATCAAAAATTGAGAACCTTTTGAATTTAAGAGCTGAAAAGTAACAAAGGATTCGGACTGAATAGCTCAAACAATCAGGAATGGCAGTACACAACCTTTAGGAAAGCTAAAAATGCACATCGCGAAAAATCCGAAAATGTGAAACATATCATGATTCCTGTAGCAGCCTCTCCACAGCTATGGGGAAAAAGCTGTGTTTTAGTCTGTTGGTACGGCTCTTATGAATCTGAGTCTGCCAGAGGGGAGCGTGGTAAATAAAGAGTGTCCTGGGTGGGCAAGGCCATTCCGGATCTTTGTGGCCAGTCAGAGGAGACAACTCAAGTAGATGGTGTGGGAGTGTATATAGTGCCCTCTCGTGGCAAACCTGGATGAAACTTATCCAATTAAATCTTATCCTTAAACTGTACCCTCAAGCCAAATTTGAATTCAGTTGGATGAAACATTCAGTAGTTACAGCAGTTTGAGCTGACCCACAGTTTCACCAAGTAATTAGAGTGACACTCCCCATAGTTAGACATCGAAATGATTGTTTAAAAGAGAACTGCATGAAACTCAACAAACTCAGAAAAAAAACACAGAAAAGAGTGCACAAATGTAACACACAGATTCCCAGCTGAGGGAATACATTATATCTGCAAACCTGTTGAGCTGTGTGTTACTAATACTGCTGAACAAAGCCGTGCAGTTACAGTAGTGCAAACTGTATGCGTTGCGAGTCAATGGGAACCTGTATCAGTTATGCTTGGTCCTGATTTGCTGCCAAGTCCATTTAACACAACTGCTATTGCAGCTAACAGAACACAGATTAGGGAATAGTAACATTATTTCACTTTGATTTGGCCAAAAAAACCAAAGAGATTTCCTATTATTATGGGACAGTGTCAGGCCGTAATGTGCAGCTGTCACATAAGAATTAAGCTGTTGCATTCAGAGTGCAGAGCAGTAAAATAAATATATTAAGTGAAACAATTACCAATTTTCTCCAGCATTTCTCTCTTGAATTATTTGCAGTAAGAGCACTTCATACTTAATATTTTTTTTAATATTCTTTATAGCTCTCCATGGCTGAAGTAGGTGGCACATGATCAGTCCATTCTGTGCAGAAGACGAGTCACATGACATTTTATGTAAGTCTGAAGAAGAAAGTCTTTGCTAACAAAGTTGACAGTCATCATCGTGATACCCACTATCTCTGATTGGAATTTTATGTTTTGTTGAGCTAACTCACACAAAGAAAACCTGGACATGTCAAACTGTCTTTCTTTTTGGTCAGCTTTACCAACACACCCTGTCTTTGATATTTGCTTTGTTTGACAAGTAAATGTCTATTTTCTTAGTGATTATTTCTGCCCCGTGAAAATCAGGGACTAGTCTTAAAAAGCACAACAATAGAGTCAACACAAATAAAAACATCTTCAGTCATTTGAACACACGTTTGGTTCATAAAAAAAAAACAACAGTGAAAAAAAAAGTGGAAAAACTCTGGTTACCACATAATTACTGCATACAGTTAATCATTTTTGGTAAAGAATACATAACCTAAAGCTCAACATTTACCAAATTGTGGCAATTCCACTGCCTAATTAAGAACACTTGTAAACGTTACTCAGGATAAAGCCACGTTTGCAGTGACTGTAGATGCTATTTTACTTTAGGTTAATTTCAACACAATTGATACAGAACACTAAAACTAAATCAACAAATATTTCAGATATCACGAGCATGTGTGTGGCATTTAAATGCAACACTGTCGAAGAATACTAAGAATATAAAGCCAAACAGAGCCAATACCAGAAACTACATAGGAATTTACTATTATAGTCAGACAAGTTTGTTAAAAAGTTTGAGCCAGTCTGTTGGTCACTGCGTGCATGACTGCAGAGACCGTGAAATATCCCAAATTTTGCGCCGAGATGAAGATGAGAGGCACAGTTTTAACATGACTATGTCTTATTTTCTGATTATGTCTTATTTTCATATTACAGAAGGTTTGCAATGACAAAACTGGAAGATGATCTTTACAGAATCTGACTAACCACTTTGCTTTCGCCATGGCTGATGAATTCCTTTAGTTGTTTGAGAGTGGCCAGCCTCCGGTCGCGGTCATCTTCCCTGGAAACTCGGCGCAGGAGGTTGGTCAGTCGAGACTCCTCTGAGTGAGCCATTCCTCTGTCTGCAACAACACAATGAAACTATCTCTCAGTACCACCACAGGCTGTCACTGTAGATTCAAAATGCATTTCACGAATGTTTAGTGTAAAATATATGACATTTTAGAAAATGCTGTTTATTTAGTTATGAGCTAAAAATCAACCAAGTAATTTGCATAACAATTTTTAGTCAGACAATGAATTATAAATTGGATTTTTATCATTTTGCACTGCGTGTTTGCCATCTGTGTTGGTCATCTGGATATGGGTGGGATTGTGTACATATTATACAGTCATGACTCAAAAATCTGACACTAAATGTAAAACCTTCTTTTATGTCGGATAGCAAGGCTGTTGGATTGTCAAGACGGAGGTCGAGATACAAGGAGGGCTTGATGCTTGAAGGGTAATTTGTTTTTAATATTCATTGTTTATAGTTGTTATATTACTAGTAGGGCTGGTCCGAATAGCTGGGCTCAATTAATGATGAATATCAGAATATTCGGTGTGGTGGTGGTGGTGGTGGTGGTGGGGGTGCGCGCGCGCTGTGACGAGGTGAAAGTGGTCGGAACGCACAGGCAATATTGCTGATGCCAGTTTAGTTAGTGGTCACACTTCTGTTTCTACCATAGGTGACAGCGGCGGCGCCACTTCCCTGCCACCACCACCATCCACGTTTACTTCTGCAAACACTGAGCACGTTCGCTACGTGTGACATTGTTGTGTCCTCTTCTGGTCATGCGGGACACTTTTGGGTCATATGAAGTTCACACAGGACATCACATACAAGTCGTATTTAATCGGAAATGTGAACAAACTTGAAAAAAATCGGATTTCACAAAAAAAATCCAAATTGAGCATTAAGTCCTGCAGTCGGAATGTAGCCAATCTGGCGGATTGTTCAGTCAGATAATACGCCGTTATCCTTATTTGTGACATAAAATGTCATGTCGGAGTCGGAATCCAAGGCTGTCGGTATGTTAAGGCTATTCTTAATGGGTTCCGTTCATTTTTCCTAAAAACCTTTCAGATAGCAAGGTTTTCAGATTGTCAAGGGTCAGATTATCGAGTCACAACTTAAACATAATAATTGTTTAGGCTTACAACAATCTGACTTGTTTCCTCTGCCAAGGAGGTCATGTTTTGATTATCATTTGCTGATTTGTTTGCTTTTTAGTCCGTCAGCAGAATTATGTAAAACTACCAGGTCAATTTTCATGAAACCTTGTGGTGAGGTAGCACCAGTTACAAGGAAAAATCCATACATTTTAGTGCAGAAGGTTTAGGTCACGAAATCACATGCAATAGAGGAATGGACTACTAACCTTGGCAGAGGCCTGTGTTCTCCAAGTGCACATCTAACTGTGTAATAATGATCAGTTTGAATATCAGTATCAGTGTAACTACCTATCTATCAAAAAGCAAAGAAGTTAATGACTTCCTGGTCACATGAATTGGACAAAATAAAACTTTTTAAATTTCCTCTTTCATGGCTTGCACATAAGATATAAAGTAAGAATAAAAAGCTGTTGTTTTTTTTCAGTGTTTAATTCATAAAGAGTTTTTTCATTCTTCACTTTTGGATTTTTAATTGAATTTGAAAAGAACTAATGATACACATACCATGTTGGCTGCATTGCATAGGTTTTGTATTATTTGCCTACAACATGAATCCCTCTGTTCTCATTTCTAGCATTCTTGAGGACGACACCTCAGAGCTCCTCATACCAGAGGATGAGGAAGTTGTTTTCATCCCTTCTGCTAAGGCTGCCAAGCCCAGTGCTGTGATAGCCCTCAGGGCTAGCATGGACCATACGCAAACGCAGTGGATCCTGGCTAAACAATCCTTGGCCTGCCGAGTTACAGAGACCACCAGATCTCGCTATGAAGGGAAGAAAACGCCTCAGGCTACGGGGATGACAACAGAGCTACTCCCGGTTTTCTGGCTTGTGAGTGGTATAATTTAAATACTGTGGGGCTTCCTCAGAGTGCTAGAGCATCCTACAGTACGTCTCTTTATGACTGTAAATGGGGGAGTTGTGTTGGAAGGACACATTTCCTTTCTGTCCTGTTGGTGTGATGTAGTCATTCCTGCAGGACATGATTGACAAAGAAAAAGCTTTCTCCACAACTAATGTCTACCAGGCTGCTATTGCAGCATGCCAATGTTGGGTTTGGGCAAAACAGCTAGCCAACATCCTTTGGTCTGCTGTTTCGTGAGAGGGAATCGTAGGCTTCTTAGTGTGTGCTGTTTCCAGGTCACTGTATTCCCCATGGGACCTGGCAGTGGTCTTGAATGGGCTCTCTAGGGCCCCATTTGAACCACAGGGGGAGGTCAGCTAAAAACACCTGTGTCTGAAGACAGCGTTTCTGCTGGCTTTAGTGTCTGCCAAGCACGTCAATGACATTCATGCACTGTCAGTGCATCCTTTGTGCACGCAGTTTGCTTCAGAGCATGTCACTGAAGCCCCACCCTGCCGTAGTGCCCAGAGTAACTAGCTCATGCTCAACCATTTTTTATTTATTTATTTTTTTTATGGCATTCTCTTCAGCGCCCTTTTTTCTTCAGATCAAGCATGTGTTCTTTCCAGTCTGTGTCTTGCTGATGTACTAGGACAAGACAAAAGGTTTCGTAAAAGTGCTAAACTTTTTGTATCCTAGGCGATTCCTCATAGGGGCAAGCCTATGATAAAGAAACAGCTCTCTAACTTGTAGGGGCAATTGCCCTTGCCTATACATGACTTATAGGGGACTCGTGCTATACGGTTGCACCCTGGGTCCTGTATAAAGGGGTTCTCAAAGCTGGACGTCTCTGCTCAAAGCGTGGCCCCCACTGTGTTGAGCGTTGGGCCCCACTTGGTGCAGGGGGCCACCATTAGGACGGCTTGTGGCTGTTTGAAATCTGCGTGTCTGGACATATAGGGGTCCCCATATACCATAGTGAAACATCGAAACAGATAAGAAGGATAGGTTACTTGCGTAATCCTCGTTCTCAGAAAAGCATGCGTGAGATGTCTCAGCAGACAGCTCTTTTTGCTGGGGCGAAGCGAGAAGAGATGTTTATTTTGAATTTGATGTTGTGTCATAGCGCAGGCTTCTTAAGAGTAGGTGGCTCTACCTGATGAAGTGTCACCAGCCAATCAGGATTGGCATAATAAGATGCTGGATCCAAACTTTGGTACTGGATCCAACATTTATCACAGAGCTTACCCTGCGATTTCCTCATGTCCTTTGAAGCTAAAGCACGGGTTCCATGCTGAAAAGGTATCAAATCCGTTGTCACGTCATTAGGCCTCAACTCTTTCCCCAGCGACTTCCAACCAAACGAAGTATCACAGACACCTTGACCAGCTTCATATCCACCTAGAGACACAAGCATTGATGGATAAAACCTTTGTTTTATATTTATTACAAAGCGCAGGAGAGACATATACACACACAGATATATATATAAATAGACACAGACATACATACACAGTGTTTCCTCTACATTCATTTGGGGTGGTGGGGGGTTAATACAACGTTCATTACTCGTGAGAGTGCGCCTTGTAAATACCCAGGTTCCTGGTCAGAGAGTCAGAGGAGGGTTGTCTTGGAAAATAAGGCAGCTACTTACTGGAGAAAAGGGAGACTTATTAGCTTAAGATAACTCAGAAAAGATTTTACAAGACATTCGCAAAATATTAATGGCCAGCTAACGCTACATAACATACCGGTAGCCTCAGTTAATTGGGCCCGGTGCCAACTCAGTGTCGCTAACGTGAGTAAACTAACTGATAGAACTAAGCTATGATGTAACAGCTGACCTCATTTTCAGATGAGCTTGTTCAAATATTTCTCTAAGAAGAGAAAGACACCTGATGAAGATGACGCTAGTCCGGTACCACTAGCCTTTTACTGACTTAGAAATGATGATGGTTAGGTACTCATCAGAGCATCAGCAGCTACCTCTAAAAGAATTTCCGTACAACAGAGCCTTAGAGCTCTTTTATTAAAAAAAAACAAAAAAACTTTGCCACTGATTC
The DNA here is from genome assembly GCF_000690725.1 of Stegastes partitus. NCBI lineage: Eukaryota > Metazoa > Chordata > Actinopteri > Pomacentridae > Stegastes > Stegastes partitus. The sequence continues at coordinate 176,112 of NW_007579167.1, forward strand.
TACAGCCCCATCAAGAAATTATTATTTATTGTTTCTATTTTTCTTTATTTAATTTTCTTGTTTTATTTATTTAATTTTATTTTTTACATTCACCCGTTAAAATGACACTTTTAACTGGCCATTCAATAAATAGGTTGTAAAAGTAAAATCTGCAGTCAAGCGTCATTTGTTTAGACCGCCATAGCTCCCCGGAGAGCCTGCCCCGTTGCTAAAAAAAAAATCCTAGAGGAAACACTGCATACGGATACACACATACATATAGTGGTACACTAATTAATAAGACCACCTGTCATAAAAAATGAAAAAATATTAATATTTTAGAACTCGTTCAAAAAATTGTTTAAAACTAAAAATGTTCTTTTTATTTATTTGGCAAATAAACTGAAAGAAGAGCCAATACCCGACTATTCAGCTTAGAAATTCTGTGATTTCTGGAATCGTGGAAAGCCTCACCTTCTTCCTGATGTGCATTTGCAGCAGTGTAGACATCACTGGGCACCACTGGCTGTTCAGGGCAGCTGGAGGGCAACACGTCATACGGTCCTGAACCAAGCTCTCCCGACTTCCCTTCGTCCTGGCTGGATGATATACTGTCAACTCTGAATATATGGATAACATATACATGACAGAGAAAGACAAAATATAAAAACAGATTTACTGCATGGTCTAACACTGATTTGGATATCATCAGTTTCAGTATTTTACTTAACAACTGAATAAGATGGGAGTCACTGGGGTGGGAAAAATTTGACAATTCCAGAATTCACTGCTCTATTGAGTTTCTTTATAGTTAGGTCAGAACACATTCTCGATTCAAAAACAATTCAACAGTTACTTTACTGATTGACTATATCATATTATGCCACAGTGTGAATTAAACTAAAAATAAACATATGCTGTAAGTTGTCATGAACATTGTCCTGCACATCTGACAGAAATCACACACACACACACACACACACAAACGTACAAACGTTAAGAGCAGGACTGACAAATGTTGAAATAAATATATCACTCAGTCACAACACTTTTGCAGCAAAACTTGTTATACTTCACAGTGTGTGTTAAATTAAAGAAAAGATACCGATGCGTTTTTGTCAGATTATTACACAATGTGAATGAACTTATATGTAAATATACTGTACGTTGTCATGAACATTTTCCTGCTCATCTGACAGAAATCTTAGAAATCTTACAGCAGTAGGCTGTACCCAAACAATGGATAGCTTATGCAGCTGTGTAACAAATTATATTTAATTAACACTTTAAAACAATGGGTCACAGGCAAGGATGTCTCGTTTTGTTAAACGAGACACCTCCACTTGCATCTCTAGTGGGAGGGACTAAGATGTAGGGCTGGCAATAAAACTGAAAAGTCTTTCTAAATTATTAATCATTTTTAATTACCAACTTTGAATACAGATCAGGAGAAAAAGGGTTTCATTTGAGACTTTAATTTAATTTAACCCATTTGTGAAGGTATACATTTTTATAATTTTAATATTAACAGCTAAAACGAAATTGACACATAAATAAAAAATAAATAAGGGAAAAGGAATTATCTTGATAAACATTAAATAAATAAAGCAAGTATAACCCAGAGATACACAGATGAGGATGACAGAGCAAAGCCGCCAGCTTCCAACTTGTTCATGCAACTGAACTTTGTCTTTTTCTTATGTCCTTTCACTTTCACTGGCCATATCTATTTACTGTATGTGAATGAATCCACAGGGCGTTCTATAAAACCATTTTCTTATTATAAGGAAAGAAACTGAGTTAAGAATTTGGTGTGGAATACAAATTATCGTAGGTGCCTTGATTTAGGGGTCACAGTTTATCATGTTTTCAGTACAGCCCAGAAAGAAAGAAAAAAAGTTAAATATGCACAAAATAACAAGTTTTCTTTTTTGTTTTTTAACAGGGATTCAATGGCCATATTTCTTACTGTAATAATTAAGGCACACAAATGCTGGCATACTACTAATAAGTAATAAACAAATAAGAATGGTTGTACTTCTCCATTATTAAGTATAAAATACATGAAGTCCATTAAGACAAGTGCAGCATGTTCATGATTCGCTTCAACAACCCCTGAAAACAGGACTGCATGTTTAACATTAGAACAGCACAAGGCATTTCTGCCTTTCTCTTGTGTCAACACTGAAGGATGGAGAGGCTTAAATGTCATTTAAATGACTATTTTAAAAAAAAGTAACTGAGAAGGAGAGAAGAGAGAGATGAACCAGTAGAAAGAGGAAAAGAGAAATAAAAAACATGTTTGATGAAACTGAAAATTCTTTTTTTTCTCTTAGTGATACAATGCAGTGTAGTTTTTATGTTCATCTGGGATACATATAGAGACCGCAGACTACAATCAATGTTAACAATGAGAAGCAAGGTAACAGATGAATCTTTCTGTACAAATCCCATGTCTAGTTTGACTTTGCATGCCCTTTAGTGTCAGTTAAATGTTAATAGTACTGAAAGTGGCCAGTAAAAAACAGAAACTGTTGACAAGAGTGCCAACCTGATGCCTGATTTTACAAGTGTCTTTTTAAAATCAAATTATAACTAACTGCCAGTCTTGTCATTGTATTTAATTAATCACCTTTATGGTTTAAGTCTTTGTTTAACACTATTTACAAATTGTCTGTACTGAGCTGTTACTCAGGGCTGCTTGTACTCTCCTGGAAGCTCAGAAGCAAAATGATGCTATGGGGTCTATGACCCTGTGTTCCCAACTTAGTTTGGGATCATTAGTGACACTTGAATACTCGGAAACTCATGTGTCTCACTCATGTCAAATCAAATATGGAAGGTGCTCGTGTGGAGACAGGGCCTCACGATTGGGTAGATGCACAGGCCACCGCAAGGATCTTAACCACTCAATTTGGATTGTACTTTAGTGGCCTCTGGTACCGAAAACAAGTTTCGATTCATCCAGTTTCCAAACTGACTGCCACACAATGAACCCGCATCCTTTAGGCAGTAGCTTTACGACAAAGAAATACTATACGCTGTTAGAAATGCAATGGAATCTAATGCACCACTCATTGTTGACTTTCGCAGTTACTTAAGATCAGCTTTAGAAATTACAAGACCAACGCCGTTAAACATTTCGTTAGACGTTGCAGAAATCTGTCCTTAAGTTGCTTGTGAAGTTGAGAACATTGTCGTGGGGTGGCGTCTTCCTCTTGTTAGCTAGCTATCGTTAGCCAGCGCGAACAGAACTGTAGGACTGCTAACCAGCGAAACTAACACCGTAGCCCACAAATGACTGCCACCACTTATCAATTTGTATCACCTCGTGAATAAATCTCCCACTTAAGTCATCGCTGGGGAACATGGACCAGCATTGCTTTTACTGATGTGTCTGAGATCCCTTGCTGTCAATTAGTCATTAGCATTACCTGAGTTAGCTGCATGCAGGCAACATTAGCAATGCTCTGTGAATAACGTTAGCGCCGGGTTCAGCCATCCACGAGACGAGCTCATGAAGAGCCGACCCTGTATAAAAAGCTTTAGTGTATGTTTCGTGGCAAATTATGTCAAGATTACGGTACGGAAGACAATTCAGTTAAACCATGTAATGCTGCGGTGAAGAAACACAGAGGCAATTACCTCCCATGTGACCGCAACTTAACACAGAAACACAACGTAGGCCCCAAAATTCGCCGTTTTATTTGAACCATCCAACACCAAAGCGCTCACAGACACCAACCTGGGCTGCCAGTCGTTCCAGTTTGGCCGCAGTTTGTGGGCGCCGCTGAGCCGAGACCCTGAGGCTTTACGGCTCATTACCTTTTAGAGCGCTGCATGATCTGCTGGCAGCGGGAACCTTATCTCTCCTCAGGGTTACTTTTCACTATGTTATTTTATCAAGTCTCACAAAACGGTTAGCAACTCGTTGTTACAGCTAGCTTCCGATAGTCGTTCTTCTTCTTGATATTTCTTAGCGGTTGACAAACCACGAAATGGTGCACTTCCGCCACCTGGTGGGCATGGATCGGAATTCCAGTGTTAAAGAACACATCTCAATCAAATTTGCTCTCCGAGGTTAATAAAATGGGAACAGATAACGTTCATTTTCTGAACATATTTGCAAATTATGTGCTACATAAAACTCGTTGCCACTGCGTGTTCTTGTCAACTCATCCTGAATTGTGTTTTACTATTTTGAGTGTACTGTTTAGCTTTGGGATGCTATAATTGCATCCTCCCACCTCTTTCCTCCTGTCCTTCCCATTTCTTTGATGAGGCCTGCTTTACAACCATCTGGCCATCTCTTCCTCCCATTGATTTTGCACCCTTTCCTCCATCTCTGCTTAATTTTAGCTACTCATGAATTCTGTCCCACTAAAGCTAACTGTAATATCAAATCAATAAGGTAGACAAAAAGTTTCCATAAAATGGTCCCTCAACAGCTGTCAATATCAAATAAAAACAATAGATTAAATGTTAACAGTAATTAATCACTGTATCACTGTGTCTCTATATTTATTGTTTACTCTACATTTATTGTTGTATTGTTGCACCAACCCACCAGAACAAATTCCTCGTATTGTGTAAACTATACCTGGCAATAAATCTGTTTCTGATTATGATTCTGATGAAAGTAATACTTTACAGCTTTAAATATGTTGTGTGATATGAAATTCCATAAAGATGTGGGTTTTTCCAAGTACTTTTTTAAACCATTTTATCTTAAACGTGTCATTTAAATGGGCAAAATTGATCAATTCCAATCCTCCTTCTGTTCTTCTACCCTGACACTGTGCAAATCTCGGTGCTATTAATTACGTCACTGCTGTCGCTCAATTAAGACGTATCGGATCAACACCGGCTATTGTAATGAGCCGACCGGCATTTCTGTGATAAATTCATATTGTACTAAGCGTATTTTCCAAAAGTAATAAATGAAAATATATTTTTAAAAACCCTTTGTGTTGAAATACATCACTCTGCTTCCATTAAATATAATACGAATTATTATTTTTAATTTTCACATTTTTGGACCATAACTAACGATTCATCATTTCAACGAGCTAAACAGGAGACATTCCTTTGAAAAGACGACTTATAACTAGTCACAATTTTTTCCACTATAAAATAGCTATTAGAAATCTGTGGAAATGCCACCAATCCTCAATTTTTCAGTTTTTCTTATGGCGATCATACAAATTCTTCTAACAATAATAATAGGAAACCAAATCAATCGTCAGAGAAGACTGAGACGAATTGCTTTTGCTGAACTGACAAGACAACATCAACTTATAAGTGAACACATGAACATGATTGTAGCCTTTTCATGTTATTTACAATAGATACATACATTGATTATCTCTGAATTGTCAGTGTGACATTTAACTATGGTTCAGACCATAGACTGTTTATATCTTATGGTTCAGACTACAGCCCCTCCTGAGAAAAGTTAGGCCTGATACCACTTTGCTTTCACAACTTGTTCAGTAAACTATTATACCAGATTGTATGGTCACATCGAATGGTGTCATGAACTGATGTAAAAAATGAAAACTCTAGATTTGAATATTTCTATTTTCAGCATGCAAAATCATCTCAGTATTGTGAACTAAACAGTCATGTTCCACTCATTGCCTTATTCCTGGATGGCCAGAGTGACCTGCGGCCTGACTTCCGCCTCTCCAGACCCACAATAAGCTACCTAGCCCACATCCTCCTATCTCCATGTGATCACGGCTGTGGTCAGGAGTTAGAGGCTCTGGTATTTCTTTTTTGGCTTGCAAGTGCATGTTGTGTCCAGAGCATTTGCAATGTGTCTTTTCCTTCCAGCCATGATGTAGATCATTGGGAACATCTAAGTCTGATGTGATCTAAGATCTACAGAGAACATGAACATTCAGCTGAGGTTGTCTGAGGTGAAGAGTCTTCTCTCCTTCTTCATTCCTGTGAGGAAGAGCAGCACTGATGTCCTCCTCATCTATTCTAGTAACAACAATAATGTTGAGCTGAGTTTCAGCTCCCTCTTTTCATAAAACACACTTTTCTTATGACTGTTAAGTATGTACACTTCACTGTAAGCTGGGCAACACATTTATTTCATCCATCTATT
>NW_007579168.1:0-23696 GCF_000690725.1 Stegastes partitus
TAATAAAACCTTTCTATCCATGCACTCCACGTGCATTTCAAGGCGCTGAATAACTTTAAGTCAAAATGTGAGAAAGGAAGCACATTATAACTTGTCATTACACTGTTCCCCTGCTCCTCTCCAGGGAGTCGCTTGTTTGCGACACCTCAGAATTGTGCCCAACACCTGCTGAACGGAGAGACTCTGAGCGGCGTCTACACCATTTACATCAACAGGGACCCGAGCCAGGGTGTGCAGGTGTACTGTGACATGACCACAGATGAAGGAGGCTGGATTGTAAGTCACTGGGAAGACAGCAACTTTCTTTTTATAGCTCATTCGTCAAACTAGGATTTATGAGAAACTGTCGGATAAAAAAAAAAAAAAAAAGTGACAATTTTAAACTCGATATCAATATTAAACTACTTATGAGCACCATCACATGCTGTGTGTCAGCCATTTAAGGGTTTGTTTGTTCTGATCTTGTCATATTATCATATTCAGGTATTCCAGCGTCGTCAGAACGGCCTCACAGACTTCTCTAGGAAGTGGAGCGACTATCGGGTCGGCTTTGGAAACCTGGAGGATGAGTTCTGGCTTGGTGAGTCAAGTAAAGAGTGTGTTTGAAATGCAAAGATTTACCCAAGTCCCTCATTGTTTTGCTATGAAGCGTCGGCAGGAGAAGCCAGATAGATACAGCTGAGGTTTTTTTGCGGCTCCGTATTTTTTTCCTGAAGAGCCTAAAATGGTACTGATTGGCTCGTAGGCGTATTATGTATTTCCCAGGTAAGGTCAGGTTTGCTGCAGCCTTATTTCAACCTGTCACCCTGCCCTGTATATTTCAACTGCATTTTATTGAGCTGCAACCTGCCACCCATTCTGTTCAATATCTGCTTCGGTTTTTCTGAAGGCTGTATCACCTTCTCCATCTCCACACCGCCCCCGTGACTGAAGTGGATTTAATAGGTCCAATCAATAGAGGTTCATAGCTTTCACTTGGTTTCAACTGATACATGTATTTTATGGAGAGGAAAGACGTCTTCAATATTTCGTGCAGACAGTAAAGGCTTTCTCGTAAGATTTCTCACTTTGTATGAAGATGGAGAAGCTAGACTTTTTTTTTTTCTTCTCATCTTTTAGCACTTGACTTCACAAAGTCTATCCCATTCATTACTGGATTCTCTGAAAGCTCATCTCTCCCTGAAATGACTTAGTAATTGTTTTTAGCACCGCTCTGATCCAAAGACAAAACAACAGAACGTCCTCGCTGTTTTGATGGACTGCTGAATATTTTTTCTCTTCCCTCCCCCCCTCCAAATCTCATTATGAAACAATAATTATATTCATTAGAAAATGTGCAAATGAGTCAGGTTTCTTCATGGGCCAGTTTTTGTGTTATTGTTTTGGTGCAGATGATTAAAGGAAAATATTACATGAATATTTCATCAAGTGAATCAGGACCTTGAGAGGAATGTTTTTTTTTTGAACATTTTGATTAAAGAAATTAAATAACACTGGGGGGAAATTTTATGGCATTGCATTATCACCACATTATAACAGAAGGAAGTCTACTACTTTGCAGCTGACGCGCACCGGATCACGATGCGAGATAGCTGCTGCAGTCCATTAGTGACGAAGCACGCCATAACAGGTGAAAGCATGAAGGGAGATTTGAGCAGGAGGCGACAACACAATGCAATCCAGGACTGTAGCCTGCAGTTTTGTGTTGGGGATGTCAGAGTGGATGTTGCGTCGGTTATTTTTAAAGTTTCTGTTGTTGTTGAACTGAATGGTATTGTCAGCTGCTCCTGTTACTTTTGTACACCACCGCAGGGTAGCTGTTAACATTTTATCACAACAGGAAAAAAAAGTTGGATTGCTGTCTGCTGCTGTAAATTAATAATTTATCTGTTTTTCGACAAAGGAGAGAGACGGTGGAGTTATTCACAAAAGCGCAGGACTTTTGATGAGAGTATTAAATACTTTCTGTTTGATGATAGCGCACACACCATACAGGGAGAATCGTCTTTGTAAAGTATGAAGTGTGGATATTAAGCTGTAAAGTGGAAAGAAGGCTTTGGCTTTTTTTGACCGAGGCACCTGAAGGCATCGCGCAAGAAGCACCCTGGCACAGATTTGGCAGATTTCCACCGGCTGTGTCAGTACAATACAATTTATAGATGCCTGCACATATCTGGTACAGTGAGTGCAAAAAAAATTTCGTCTGACCTGTTTCCGCTGCAGCTGAATCAGCCGTAATCTGCCCTCCTGCTACCTCTGAACGTACACCATAGAAGGGTACCTTCATCTCTAGGGTCTTGCTTTACTTTTTAGGTGCCTCCTAGGATGCACTTCCTCCTCCTCCTCCCCCCATCCATCCTATTTTTCTTCTTTCCTCTACTGTAACTGTGTCCTCTCAGCGCATAAAAGCAGCTTAATGTAACCTCGGGGTGTGGAGCATCAAGAGCTGCCCCATAATGCCAGATTACAGATAGCATGACAGCAGGGAACACCGCAGCCTCGGTGTTGAAACGGCTGCATGAAATGTGCTTGTTTGTCCGTTGATCTGCTGGTTATGAGCACTATTAGTTACTCGTCACATTCAGCCTTTTAAACATCGTAGGAAAAGCACAGTTTGTTAATTAGAACGTCAACAAAGGCTCTGTGCCATTCAAGTGTCCTGGTGAGGCTCCACGGTGTGAGCCAGCATCCACGATAACAGCACTATTAAGCTGATTTTTTATTATTTACACCAGTTTGTTTTCCTACTGTGACATGTTAAAATGTTTTCGGTGAAAAAAAATGATCTAAACGAATCCCTAGTTTTACCAAAACATGGTCAAGGAGAGGTTTGGTTTGTGATGTAAGGACTCATTTCTGACCATGAGAAAATGTACAATGTTTAAACTCAGAGCAAAATCCTTGGGCTTCCCTTATTTATTTATTTTTGTTTTTTCTGTTTGTTAATTCACAAAATAAGGTTGTTGGACGTTGAAGTCAAGGTAAAGTCCAGTGAAAATGTTCTTTTCCTCCATGAGCAAATCCACTGAAGTGAAATGAATTGGAGCCACACAGTTGTACTTAATAAGTGTAAGCCAGCCATTTCCATTGTCCTCTTCTTCCGCTAAATGTGTGTAACCATTTTAAAAATCCTCTTAACTACAAGAAACAACAAGCTGGCAACCCACGAGCTGAAATGTTGAAGTGTTGGTGAAGGTTAAAATGGGAAAGAAGACAGTCCTGCTTGTGTTTCTTCAGTGAATTACCATTTTTTCCAACAAAAAAAACCCCCCCAAAACGCCGCCGCAACCCGGCCCTCCCAACCCCCAAAAAGACCGGGTTAAACAAAAAAAAAACAACCAAAACAAAAACAAGGTGCAGCCAGACCTGCACAGCACTGTGGGGGGTTGGTCTGTATTTGCAGGACTAAATTCTACTGGATGTGGCCCAAATTAGCAAAAATGTGGCACATTTCCTTTCCAATAACATGTTATCAGTGGGCATCTGTGTTCATTCATGTTAACAAGCAAAACTAAACACTTAGAAATACTTCTTCTAAAAGCACAAATGTCCCCTGAATATTTCCAGTAGCCACTTTCTCACCAAAATAGCCGTTATTTCTGCTACGTCTTGTCACTGTATTTGCAGTGTCTTTCCACCGTGTAAGAGTCCTCCTTAGAATTTATCATCCTTATGAATAAGTATCGCCATACAGATGGTCTCTGCAGTTCCGGCGAATGTGACCTTCACTGTTCTTTCAAGAGATTAGGTTACCATTGTAGCCCTGGGGAGCTATTGCAGGGAACATTTAGCTAATCGCTGCCTCTGCACACAGAATAGCAATACACTGGACAGTAGGAACCATAAACATTGATATTAAATCCACTCAAACTGAAAAGAAGAGGCACTTAACTGGCCAGTAGTAAAGAATATGGAAATTGAGATTCCATTATTATCTGATACAGTTTGAGAACGAGCGTTTTTACTGTTGCTCCAGGCCAATCCATTCTCCCCACTCACTGACCTCGGCCAGTTTCGCGCCGAACACAATGTCAGTTTGATGATGTAATAACAGAGAGAAGGCAGGGTGGCCGTGCGCGATCTGTTATCATTATCCCATTCGCTTCCCTTTTTTTTTTTTTTTCCTTCTTTTCTTTAATTCAACCCCTCCGTGCTTCTACATAAGTGTGAGAGAAAGGCTGGTAATAAAATGTGATGAGATGGTAATATCGCTAGTATAATAGGACAAGAGTGCAATAGTGTGTCAGAATGCATTTTTAATCGCTGCGGTTTGGAATAGAGGAGGCTGATCCCATAAAACTAAAAAAAAATAAATGATGGGTGGTAGATTAATTGCTAATAATACAGTGATATTATACAGTGGAAATTAAAGATGACTGAGCGTTAAACACAATTTTTATTGCAACAATTGCTTTTCTCCTGCCACCCCAAACGCCGCCGGGTTGTAACTTAGATTTTTATCTGCTTGCCATTGACATATTGCTGCAGACTCCCGGATTTCTGCTTCCGACTTCTTATCAGCAAAGGCTTGACTATTTTTATTTCTCCCTAAAAACATTCCCCGGGTTCAGAAAAAGTGCACACATGACGCTTCCTGTTGGAGGTGAAGCGGGGAAGGAGGTTCTTTTTCCAAATGGGTGCTTGTTGTAATCTGATAGCGAAGGCAGTTCCAATCGCTCAGGTCGGTGTGGGGCCTTATCGGCTGTCAGAGTTCAAACGAGCCTCCTATCTGCTGCCTTTGAGATAGAGAGCAAAGCCGCATATCTCAGAAAGTTGCAACATGTGGCATTTGCAGAAGGGCTGCTGGTGACAGTGTCCACCACTCGACGGCGTCAATCATACGCAGTCGTAAGACCGGCTCACAAAGACGTCTGACACGGCGCTTATCGGGATTCAAACCTTTAACCGACAAAGCCGCCTGTGCAAACAAACTGTCAGAGAAAAAAACACTGTGGGGCGAGCACGGATTTGAAAACAACAAATTGTAAATTCTGCGCACAAGGGTTTTACATTATCTCTGATCCACATTCATTCAAATCCGTTCCCTGCGTCAGTTTTGTGGCTGGATTATATCCAGACACCACGGAAATCTAATCGCGGTACGAGCTGGGACTTCCAAATCTGGTTTAACAGTATCCGAGTCAAACAGGAAAACCAAATGTTTTGTCAGTGATTAAATGAATGGATGCTGGTGTAATTCCAAGATAAGGTTGAGTTCAGATAGCAGGTGTAACCGTGTGGAGACTTTGGGTCCCGACAATCTAAAAAGTACACGTTGTTTCACTGCAGGTCTGGACAACATCCAGAAGATCGCTGCTCAGGGCCGTTACGAGCTGCGGATCGACATGAGGGACGGACAGCAGTCGGTCTACGCCAACTATGACAAGTTCTCCATCGGAGATGCGAGAAACCTCTACAAGCTCAGGATAGGAGAGTACAACGGCACCGCTGGTACGTGGCTGAATGCGTTTTCATGTGTTGATCGGTTAACGCGCCTCGTTATTTTGCATTTGCTGTGGCTCTGTGGATGAATCATCAACCCACTTAGCCAGTGAGGACATCCAACACTGAGAGCTTTTTTGCCATATCAACCTCCTTTCATGTCAAAATGGGCTCCATCCCTCCTCTACCACTTTCTCCTCTTGCCTCCTTTCTCTCCTGCTTGATGTCGTACACCCGCCTCAGCATTCCTCCACATTTCCACTCGTTTTTTTTTTGCATCTCTGTGTCTGTCAACATGACCATACGCCAGAATTACCTGTCATCCCCTCATGTTTGTAATTATAATTCTCTCTGCCAGAGTAGATTCATTGAGCCTGGAGTACTCCTATGCCTCTCTATCTCCCTCCTGCTCGCCTGGTCATTTATGTCCCCTGCTCATTGCTGTTACTCGCTGCAGCCATATGCCGGTGTTGCCCAGCATATGCTGATATTTAAAGCTCTCCACCTGTCTCTCCTCTGATCCCAGGTGACTCTCTCAGCTACCACCAGGGCCGGCCCTTCTCCACAAAAGACAGAGACAATGACATTGCTGTCACTAACTGTGCCTTGTCATACAAAGGAGCCTGGTGGTACAAGAACTGCCACCGGGCCAACCTCAACGGCAAATATGGCGAGTCCAGACACAGTCAGGTCAGTCCTCCGTTGATTATTCAAAGAGTGAATGTGATGAATGTAGTAATGAATAGACTAAAGGTTGTGTGTTTGCCAACAGAGAAGCACACAAAGTTCTCGTTGTACTGTATCTGGGAAGAACATAAAATAAGGATGAATTCAGTAGACAGCTGCCCCGTGACCCCACAACTCCAGGGGCTCAGAAGGTTGAATATACTGGAGAATACACACCACTAAACCACATTATCAACTGTACATAATAAGGGTCTTCAGGTCATTTAAAAAAAAAAAAAAGATTTTTAAAAACCTGTAAACTTGTTGTACAGTGTTCAGAGCGGGAGGTTAATAGGGTTGCAGCAGCTCTTTTTTTTTCTGCTTTTGGGATCTCTGAGATTTTAGCAGCCACCCGAGTGCAAGGAGAGGTGAAATTCTTCTGTGGTGTTGATTAAAAAATACACTTTTAGAAACTAAACGGCTAATGCATCAAGAACAAGTGTCCATGTTTCACCTCACTACATTTTCAACAGCCTTGCCTGTCCACAGGTCGATCTTTGTCGGCATTTCTGTAGATTTTTGTCAGAAAACAAAAAGAAAACCATTCCATCTTTTGAGCTTCAATAATCTATTCAACTATATTTTTACTTAGTTGTTAGTGGAAAAAATGTGACGTTTTGAACCCTTGAACAACATCGTTCGAAAAGGGCAGCGTTTTGAAAGTGTATTTTGACAAAACTCACATAAATGGACAAATTAACAGAACGGTGATTAAAGGTTAAAAGTTAAAAACGAGTCATTTAAATCATATGAAATGTGCCACCGGCATCATGTTTGTATCTGCTCCCCTGATTGGCCTGATGGAGGAGTTGTAAACGAAAGGTCAAAGAACCAAAAAGCTGCTTGTCTGATTTTAATAAAACTTGTGGAGAGGATGCAGCTTGGTACTGATTAGTCAACACAGACACACTTTAGGGGGGATTTTACTCTATTCCAACACGCTCCACTGAATTTAACGTAGTGGTGCACATTTTAAACAACTCCCTTAACAAATAGTTGTCCAAACTAACATCAATAATTGATGTATGAAATGTAGTGGACGTTTGAACCGCTGAAACTTAATAATTGCTGCAAAATTGGCTCAGTTGTGTTTGGAATTTAAAGAAGAGATAAAGTAAACACCAGATTACTGAAATATTAACAAAATAGCACAAAATAATGAATTGCTATTCAGGCGATTGACCCGACAAAGTCCAAAGTGTTAAACACAGCAAACCGGCCTTTAACACCCACGGCTTCAACTTCTTCTTGAAATATTTATGTGGAATTTATTCAAAGGCATCAAAGAAGCTTGTACACGTGTTTGATTAGAAGTAACAAACACCGGCGCCCCACTCTCAGCCCAAAATCTTTTTTGTTGGGTACATGTGAGGTGGGAGTATTGAGGGCTTTTCTGGTCCTTTTGACCAAAGTGTGATGAACCTCTCTCCCTCTCTCAGCTTCATGCTGTAATGGCTCCAGACAGCCAGTGAGGTGTTGTGTGGAGCTGTGATTAGGTTGAACCACAAAGGCTTTCGAGCATCACCGTGTCTCTCGCTCTGATCTGTTCCCTTCTCTTCGCCGTTTGATGACATGAAATGAGAACAGGTGGGAGCAGAGATGGACAGGCTTAAAGACATCTCAGAGGAGAGCTGCTAAACGGAAGTGTTTTTGACGGTGATGGGGATTTACAGGGCGAGAATGAGACTATAATTACACTAAGATCGTAATTGTGCTCGCTGTTAAATCAGGATGTTTGCCTTTCAGCTTTGACTGCTTCTTTCAACCGAAATTAAAATACCCTTTACTGAAAATATCACAGTTTCATCTTCAGCCTTGGTCTGTGTTCTCTGTTATTTCCTCCAACACCCACGTCTCGACCGACGAGTCCTGTTGATTGGAGCGGTTTCTAAAAAATCCTTCTTTTGCTCTTTCAGGGTATCAACTGGTACCACTGGAAAGGCCATGAGTTTTCTATTCCCTTTGTGGAGATGAAGATCAGGCCGTTCAACTTCCGTAGCATCAGCAACAAGAGGAGGCGGTCTGCCCCTGTATAAACAAACCACCTCCACCCAGCCCAGAGTCATGGATAAATAGAGTTCGGAGGATGTTTAGTGCTGAGTTTCTGCAATCCGTGTGCCTCACTGATAGAAAAGGCAGGCTGTGATTTGACAGTGCCAAGGCTACTGTGGGTTATTATTACAAAAAACAAGCTACTAATATTTTATTAAGATTTGTAAAATAATAAAAACACATTAATACACTACCAACAGTCATAAGCTGTTATAACCGTGGATGTGACGACTAAAATTGCAGAGGCTGAAACAATGTCCGAACTCTGTTGATCTCTGCACCTGCCCAGCTTTAGCTGTCTTTCCCTGCTGTACTTCTACCCACACGATAGAAGACACTGTATGTAATTTATTAAATACTTTGAATGACAATGGTTCTATTTGCTGTAAAAAAAAAAAAAAGAAAGAAAAAGAAAAAAGAAAAAGGAAAAGGCAAACCAAGAAGCTTTGTTTCTCTTTAATCTGGGATTTGCCTTTCCCTGGGATGCGTGGAAATGTGCTCAGAAATGCCCTCAAGCGTGAGAGCTAGCGTTATTTTAACCGTTACAAAAGAAAAAAAAAAAACACTTTTAACTAAAACTATACTGTATATGCCCTTAAAAACCCTTAACTGTAATATATATATATTTTTATAACTGATATTGTGACAAAGTCCATCTATTTAATATGATTTGATGCCTTGGTTTTTGACCCTATATTAAGTTAACACGATGACAAACACATGAAATAATAAAAATTAAAAAGCAAAATCGAACATCCAGAATCATCGTTCACAAAGCAGTGCACCAGCAATCAGCTTTACTACCATCTATCTTGTTCGTTTTATTTTCCACCTTTTGATTACGGTATCTTTTTGTGTTAATTGTTAAAGCAGAATGGGAATAATCATCAGTATTAAGTTATTACAGGTAGCCGCACTGAGACAATATTTGCACTGTGAGTGGGAACACAGCAAAGCTATTGTTGTTCATTTCTTTAGTTTGTCATGGGCATTTTACTATTTCCCCTGGACTTTATTTTTAAGCAAATAACAATCACTTAATAACTGTTTCAACCCCGTTGCCGACGCTGTGATTGCTTGCAGAGATGGTGCTGGTAGATCTAACATTTAACCAAAGACCTGCATAATAAAGACTTGGCCTACTGTTTGGAGAGATGCCAGTCACTTCTGTCACCAAAGTCACTGAAGCAGCTTTTTCCTGTATAATTAGAATCCCATTTTTCAGGGCCTTTTATGGTAATCATGTCCCCAGGCATTATTTTATGCATTGTGATCACTAAATTCTATGCAGAAGAAAGTCGTGGTGGGCATGGTGCAGATTTTTAGCCTGGCCTCTCTCCCACTGCTAGCTGAAACCAACTTAACAAAGAAAGCAAAACAGTTGGTGGAGTGGAGCCAAGTCTTTCTACTGTGCTCTTCTTTCACTTGCTTCACAATTTAAGCTCCCCGGTGGAAAAAAAAAAAAAAAGAAAATCAGCAAACATGGCTGACAATGTATTCTTTTAAGTGGGGCGGGCTGTAATCTGCAGAATGCCTACCGAACATTTTGTTTTATTCGCTGTTCACAGTGTCGCGCAGAGTGTTCGATGCCAGTCGGTTGACAGCAGTTGTGTGGAAACGGTTTTGTTGTAGTTTCCTGCCTCCTTTTGTGGGAGCACAATTATCTCTGTGGAGTTTCGAGACAAACCGCGCACAACTGGCTAAATCTGTACTCATACCATCAACGAAAACAAAAATATATTGTCAATCTGTGGGAATCAATGCCACCATCGCTGCAAGCAACGTTTGGTCTCATATATTCCAAATACTTATTTTTTCCTCTTTGATCATCTGGAAAGCGTTTCTTCTGTATTTCTTTTACCTTCTCCACTTCATCTTCCTCATTAAAGCAAACCAGCAAAGCTGCCTCCTATCACAACTGTATATTTTGCATTTGTTTGTTGTTTTTTTTTCCTCATTAGACTTGAAAACAATAGTTAATGCTCCCCCTCTATAAACTACTAATAATATACTCATGTAGATATAGAGTTGAAGATACTGTGTTTTTTGATGTGTCCCCCCCTTTAGATGCAAACTAATTCACAAAGCCCGCTTGAAAATTTCCATTTTGACTATTGTATGTTTAAACCGATGTTGTGCTAAAGGATGGATGGAGCCTACTGCATGTCGACTAAATTGCAATCAAGAGCCTGACGGTAAATAACAAATGTCTTCAGAATATGTTTCAATTTGATTTGTAGTCACGTTTCTCATGCTGATCTGAGGAAAAGTTGCTCTTCGAATGGTTTATAAGGCAGAAGATATAGATCACTTTGATGATCAGACTCTAAGCCTGGTGATCAACATGCGACAGTTCCCGGGTCTGATTTATATTTTGGTGTCAAAGTGACTGTTTCCGACTCCCTCATGCAATCCATCTCCCATAGTGATTTATAATAGAGTAGACAATTCTCTATGTACTTATTTCATTAACTTACTTAGATGAAGTTTGCCTCAGCGGGTTTTTGTACAAGGAACAACGGTCGGGGAGCTTTGCAGAAAGGCAACAGAATGTCATTTGTATTGTGAGGGATCTCTCTCATTGCAAACTATAAGGTGCTCTTAAATCCTTCGAGAAGAAAGCTAACATTGTATTTACAATTATTTAACTTATTTTCCAAGAATCCATCAATCTAAGTTTTTTTATTTCCTTTATGCACTTGTTTAAAGTGTCCTTATGCACGGGACGGATATTAAATTTCATTACATCCATTAATTAAAAAAAAGTCAAATAAAAAAGCTTAATTCATCAGTGAGAGCAAACAAATCATTTGAAAATGAGCAAAACTAATTCTCTTGTCATGAAGACATACCTGAAACTGCAAAGACAAAAAACAAAAGAGCCTGAAATATTTTCTTGATGAGATTCCTTCTAACATCAAGGACGTTCAAGCAGATCTTTTTTTGGAGGTCGAGGGGACGTTAATTTGGCATTTTGTCTGTATTTTGTGTTTTTCATTTTGTAAAATTTCATCTTTTCAATCTGCTTTTTAACACCGCGTTCATAAAGCGTGTCGTCCCCATCGTTTTAAACTTCAGTTGCAGTGACCAGAATACATTCACGCTGTATTGCTGTTTGTACCGAGCTGCTTGGGGGACAACAAACCTATGACCCGTATTTATTTCACTGCTATTTATTTCCCAGTTTCTCTGTAACTGTAAGGTATCAAAATCAAAGCAGTCCTTCATTTTATGGGTTTCACAAGTTGATTAAGCGATATTGCCACCATGCTTGATGATATGTTACATGAGCCAGATATTGTAAACGCATTGATTTGAAAATCTTGCCATGAAAATGTAAATGTTGACAAAATGTGATCTTGACTGTTTGAAAAGCTCATACAAGCTGAAACTAAGGATTTGTTGTTGGATAACCTTGGATATTACTGTCAAATTTAGCTCTAGTTTGACTTAAACATGTACTATATAGTTCCTTTTTTAATACATTTTCTACATATTAATAAATTATTCAAATAGTCTGATTTGGTGTCCAGTTCTCTTTTTGTTTAGCTGATTAAATGCATATTAAGTTTACGATGCAGTCAACGGTTTTAACAACACCTTAGCTCGCTGTATATATTTTTGAATCCAGTTATATATGAAACGAGTCAAGCTGTTGTTACTGTAACGACTCCTCCGTTTTACTCCCATGAAATAATGAAGTACCAAGAACTGACTCCTTGTCTGAAACTTATCAAAGTCTCTCCACCTCTAATTGGAGGCCATTAAAAACCAAAAACAGTCCAGAAGCTGCTGCCGGTGAACAGTGACAGGCGAGTCCTCTAATTTATGCTCGCCCACAGAGACATAACATTCCTGCATGGTCCTGAAAACATAACGCAACACTTAAAGAGCAACAGATAGCGACACTTTGGTTCTCTGTTAGAGTTTTAATCATCATCAATTAGGGCTGCAGCCGGTAATTAACGCTGTCGGCAAAAATCGATGACCAAAGTGGATGCCAACAAATTTAAACGTCGATTAGTTGGGGAAATAACTGTGGTTTTTTTTTCACACTGACTCGAAATGCTCTCACATGAAGGTAAAGGAAGCGGGAGTAAAGTATGTCCACAGCTGATGTGATTTTTATAACGACACGAACCCCCTTCTCACCGTCGAGGGACGCACAGGCCAAATTCACTGCTGATTTCAAGCACAGACCAACTGGAGGAACAGTGGATGAACAAAACATAGAACCAAGGCCTCCGCCGGTGTGTTGCGGTCCCTGCAGCCTGCTCGGCCTGAGCACAGAGGAGGAGCTCTTTAAAACAGTGGGGATGGAAAAAGACAGAACGGTTGGAAAGCTCAGCAACAACATCCAACATTCACAGCTCCACCGAGTCAACGACGGTAGTCCAGCCTCGGGTTGTCGGAGCCCAGATGGAGAACACCCTGTCCTCAGTCAGTTATTCCAGACACCACATGAACATACACTGCATGCTGCCATTATTCTGTCGCTGGTGTAGCTTACTGACATCAGTGTGCCAGTGGACAATCAAAAAAACATATCCACTAAGTTTTTACCAGCCTGTCTGTCCCTTTACCAACCTGTCATTCAGAGTGTTCATGAGAGCGTACTGAGTTTGTGTTCCAGCCACATCGCCAAACAACTTCTCAACATAATACAATAAAGCTGGTGGTCTGGAACTGTAGTGCTCCAGCAGCAATTTACATGAACACACACATATTAGCCAAATACACAAGCAGCAGTCTTTATTGTTAGTCAGCACATGTCTACAACAACCTGAAGCTAAATTTGAATGGATTAATTAGAGAGTGTTATTTCGCTAAAAGGCGCAGCGCAATTCTCCGCTCATGGAAACCAGCGCATGTGGATGGACGAATCTGACATTAAAACACTTTATTTCACTTTTTTCAAAGTACTTTTTGCTCACGTGTGTCTGAGAGCAGCCACGAGCAGCATCTACCGCAGCCTGCACTGTGAGGTGTTCAGGGGACGTCGGTAAACGTGGTGTCTGTCAATAAGCAAATGTTCAGCTGGTGAGGTGTTTCGCCCGTCCAGGCGGGAGGTGAGACCAATATTCTCAGTTGGTCACATTAGTGCAACGAGTGAAAGTCTGGAGTCCTGAAGAGCCATTTGTGCAATTTATAATGCCAGTAGTTCAATTCAATTCAATTCTATTTTGTTTGTATAGCGCATATTTACAACAACAAGTCATCTCATAGCGCTTCACAAAGGCAGAGACAGAAACACCCAACAATCCAAAGCATCTGGATTCCCTATAAGCTTCAGCAGTCCGCAACAGTGGGAAGGACCCGAAAACCCCAGCAGGGGAAAAAAAACCTCAGACAGAACCAGGCTCAGGGAGGGACGGCCATCTGCCTCGACCGGTTGGGTGAAAGTAGGATGAATTATAAAATTTAGTTTACAGTTAAAAAAGTTATTAGAATTTATTGTCCTTTTGTAACAGGAGGCATCATGGTGGGGGCAGCAGGATGCAGAAAGGTGAGGCCAGCGGCTGTAGTCAATGAGGCCTGCAGTAGTCAATTGTTCATTTCAATAATTAATGTATTATTCAACTATTAAAACAGTTTTTAGTTTCTGCAATATCTTCGTAGACGTAGGGCTTTATTAGGGAGGGCAAATTTTCAGTCAAGCAAAATGCCCAAATTAAAAACAAAACCTGAATTTAAATTCTAAATAAATATTATTCATGTAGGGCTGCACGGTGGCTCGGTGGACAGCACCTTCACTTCGCAGCTAGAAGATCCCTGGTTCGTGTCCCAGTTAGGACGCCCTGGATCTTTCTGGAGTTTGCATGTTCTCCCCGTGCAGCGTGGGTTCTCTCCGGGTTCTCCAGCTTCCTGCCAAAAACATGTTGAGGTTAATTGGTGATTCTAAATTGTCCGTAGGTGTGAATGTGAGTGTGCTTGGTTGTCTGTCTCTAAGTGTAGCCCTGTGACCTGTGCACTGAGTCGGCTGGGATAGACTCCAGCCTCCCCGCGGCCCGAGTGAGGATTAAGCGGTGAATAGATAATGAATGGATTATTCATGTAGAGAGTAAGTAGGGAGAGGCCTTCAGTTTAAAGGAATAGTTTAACCTTTTGGGATACACTGCGACTCTCTTGTCTATCTGTTTAATGAAGCTGACTAGCTTTGTCTAGAATCAAGACTGACAGCAGGAAAAATGAGTAGCTGGATTTGTCCAATGCTTACAAAACCTTCCTCACTTGTAACTTGTGTCGTGTTGAGTCCACATAAAAACTGCAGTTCAGAACAACACATGGTTTTGGGGGGACTTATATGCCAAAATATCCATGGTTTGTACGGCTGGGTTGCTTAGCAACCTGTGAAGACCGTTGAGCTGCTGCACCCGGCCGAGATGTAAGAAACTGACCTTATTCATTTCACTAACAAGGAAACGCTCTGACCTCATAATAAGTTGTTTTAACTTACTGTAATTAAACTAGTATTCTACAAAAGAAAGAGAAATACCTGAACACATATTTCAGATTCACAGCCAAAGCTGAAGCGAATTAGTGGAGACCTTTCAGCATACAGTTTTCATTATTTTTTAGATAAACTCTGCATTCTCATCTCCTCTGCTAAAAATTCAGACTTTATTAGAAAAATGTTCCAAATCATCTGTTCTAATTGAAGATTGTACGTGACTGGTGTGGATCTTCAAACGCAGCGAGTCGGAGAAAACTTCCTTATGCATCCAACTACACATGCAGTATCATTACACAGAGCCAGAGATTTTATCAGAACAAAACACAAACAATCCCTCTATTCAGCAGTTTTAAGATTCATTGTTTAATTACAGCATGTTCTAATTATCCATTAATTATCCATTCAAGTGTCTGGTCAGCAAAAACAACTTGGTAAATAATGAGCCTGCATCAAGTCTGTGAATACATTAGAGTCACACACAAATAAACGAGGAACACACCATTAGTGCAGTAAAGGTCAGAGAGACAAGCTAATCTCCTCTGTCTTCACCAAAACACTTCATTGCACAGCTGGACCATAAAAAAATGTTTAAAAAAGTTCACTGTTTGACAAGGTCCTCTTTCAGCCGTGTGGAATTTGATATGCAGTTTTATATAACTTTTAAGAATTTACTCAAGCGCACACTGTGCCTAATTCGTACTTTAACATAGCACAGAGCTCCGTAGGGAGAAGCCATTTAAATGTAAAAAAATGGACAGTTTAATCTGGATGTCTTTCACAGCTGAAAAGACACAGCATTATGTAATTGATTTAATGGACTACAAATGGTCTTGTATTGATGCCATGACTGCCACAGACTGCTGGAATCAGAGACTGTAGCAGAGCAAAGCCTGCAGTTTCAGTTGTTACACAAGGATATCTTTAAAATCAATTATCACGATAGAAAAATTATATATTATTAAACTTTATTGCAGCCAGCAGGTGGGGTAATCTGACACTTTTCCTTATTTTTCTAACAATCTACACTTTCACTTTCTCATGTTCATCTACTTTGTTTTATTAGAATATGTATTAATGTGTGATCTAATTGCAACTTGGGGCATGTAGGGCAGGATAAAACAATTATCTACACTTTATGTTTTTCTCTGGTGACTGCAGTGTTCTGTAGATAAAATATTCCACCTTAACACATTTTAAAAACAAACCCACGCCGTCAGCTGAACCTGCCCAAGCAGCAAAAAAATGCCTTCAACCTTCCAGTCTAAATTAGATTTGTTCTCATCTCAAAACAAATTAGGAGAAGTTAATTTGACCTTGATTACAGTATATTACACCACAAACTCCACCAGCACGTTGTATTAGTTCACTCATTTATTTTGTGTAATTCAGCTGCACGTTACACCGAGTTCCCACGTTATTAATGTTGACGGTTGCAGAATAACTCCGGCGGTTATGTAACTATCACAGGCCGCACTTAAATGAGACAGATGTGAGAGTAACACAGAGCCCAGCGTGAACCACAAGAAAGAATATTTGGTTTCTGGCGTCACACCACTGCTCGCTGCGTCTACAGCGAGCCGTGGACTGAGGTAAAATTAAACTCATCTTTGAGGTTTTTAACTTCAGCAGGGGCCAACAGTATGAATGGTTCGCTTGCATTTGTGACTTCAAATAGATAAGCGACAACTGTAAAACGCATTTAGGAGCGTGTGTGCGCATTAACAGCCTGTATATTTGTTAATAAAGAGCCTGATGATACAACAACAATGACAACGATGCAGTCAGTGCACTAAACCTATGTTACTGTTTAATTACTCACTGTGTGATCTCCATCACACACTGCTGCTCCTGATCAATTAGTTTCCTCTACAGTCACCCAAAGATTTTTCTGATTGACTCATCTTAATAAGAAGCTCCTGTCATTCAGTGATGCCATGTATCTGTCAGCGATGGTTTCTGACATTACCGGTTGTCAGAGAAAAAAAATTGATTTACGAACTAATCCACAATTATGACAACAGGAAGCAAAACAGTGGACTGTAGGAACCACAAGGAGCTCCACAGATTAATTTGTCCTCTGGAGTCATTTAAACTGAGCGTCCTGTTAGTGTAAGCTGATATCACCTGAACTGCCCCCCAGACGGCAACAAAACCACAGCCCTCCTATTGTTCTCTCTCCTGCTCTCCTGCTCTCAGCTCACTCCTTCATGCGAGCGGTTTGCTCAGAGCACGTACACCAAAACTGTTTTCCGCGGCCGGCGACAAGGGAGCCTGAAGATTTGTCGTTAGCCAGGTATGCATCACCAGCAAGTGCAAACAAGTTTATTTAGCTGATTTGATATTCTGATTTGGTCTATTTTCCTCCAATTGAGTTCCCAGTCTCCCATGTGCTCCTCGAGTCTCTTTACATCTCACTGATCCGGTTAACTGGAAGTTAACAGCCTCTGATTCACAGAGAATGATTTAATAACCAGGTTGTACCTACAAACAAGCAGGCGGCAGGGAGCAGGCACTAGAATTTTTTTAAAAAATGGATGCCGACATTCATCCAACACCACGAAGGTAACCCAAATGATGTAACATTAACGTTAGTTTCAGTCAGATTCCTTCTTCATGTTGCTGTCAGAGGGAATGATTTGGCTCCAGGCTTAATGGTGCCGCTCCATCTAGTTTTATTTCTAGATGCAAACTAAAGTACTTCTGCTGAATAACTGTAAATGTTATCCAAACACTTAGTGTCTCTTCCAAGCTGAACCCAAACAGTAAACAGGATGTTAGTGAACAAGTAAGTAAATCATCTTCTGTAAGATGTCACAGCGCTGTAGCGGATGTTAATATGAGTGCTAGGTGAGACAGAAAGTTTGGAGTTTGGAAATGATGATGTTGATCAAAGAGTCACACAGATACTGAGCCTCTCCCACTAACATTGCAATAGAAAGAAATAGCACTCAATCATGGTGCGTGTACAGAAAGAAAAATATTTGAATATTGAATATTTGAGACAAAAATGAAACTAAAATGGCACTGCTTACATGCTTGTTGTTTTGGTTGACTAAAACTAGACTAATACAATTTTCAAAAAGCACATAATTACAATTTTATCGCATGGTTACAATAACCCTAACCCTTACTTTGTTTGGCATTTAGAACTAAAACCTAGTTTTACTGCTCACAAGGTTAATACCATTTAAACAGTTTTCAACAGTTTAGTGTAGAAATAATTGCTTGGATGGATATAGTTTGAAGCAGATTTTTTTTTTTTTAAGTAGTGCACTTTTGTATTCAATAAGTGCAATCCTTCTGCTTTAAAATGTCTCTTTGTTTTCCCATTAAGGAAAAACACTTATTAAATTAAACACATTATTAAATTAAACACATTATTTCATGTGCTCCTTAAGAAAAAAAGTAGGCATCAAGATCTGAGTAAATGTAAAGAGGGAGATATTTACAATTTGGCTTGTGTCTACAACTAATATGTTCACAACAAGTGATGGAGTGATATGGATGAGATTATTTTTAAACTTCTTAAAATACACAACGCTTCTTAATTATATCAAAAACCTTCAGCAGCCAAGTAAAAATAATAAAATAAACCAGCTCAATAAACCTGACTTCTCAATTCAAGTTTACACATTTTTACCCAAAGATGCCCCTTAACGCAGACATACAAGTAAACATAAAGCTACAATTCCACAATTTCATTTGGCAGACACTGTTATCCAAAGCGACGTACATCTGAGAGCAGATAAAACACAAGCAAGGATGTAGTTAGGAGAAAACCATCTAGATAAATGTCATAGAACAAATTCAAGGGTGACAGGGCGTTGATGCCAACAGCAGGCTGTGTGGGAGGTAATAGGATTTTTTTGTTTGTTTGTTTGTTTTGTTTTTGTTTTTTGTAAAGCTGCACACATATCACTGTACATGTAGACAGCAGGGGATAAAGACAGGTTTACTCACAGTTCAGCTTCAGTCCAAAAGGCTTGAACTGGAGTGAAGGAAGTCGGCAGATGGCGGCACCGGAAGCTTTGGTTAAACGTCTTCATCAGAGGAGCCACACAGCCGTCCGCTCACCGTGGGGTTTATTTACCGTCTGGTTCAACCTCGCCTGTGGTTTAATGTAGTTACTTTAATAGCGACACAAGCTAGCTCACTGAATAAAGCTACTCAAAGAAACAACGACTAGACGATGTTATTACTCGCTACCTAGCTACAGCTAACACTTAGCTAAGCTAGCGCCGCTACTTCTGCTAGTTTAGCGGCTAACAACTAACTAACAGAGGCACGTCAGCCCTCACGTAATACAGTAAAATAAAGCAGAAAAATGCGTGTAGACACCTGGAAGAAACCAATAAAGTAGGCAGGCTTACTAACAATCTGCTACAAGTTTATTTATTTTATTATTTATTTCTCACCTGCTGAGCTCGACCTTTGACCTCCTCAGTTTCACTTCCGGGTCTCCTGCCAATCAAAACACTCTGACGGGGGACCGTCCAATACGAACAAAGCTCATTTAAACTAAATGTACATTCACTCTTTATTTTATTTTTTAGTTCACTCTCAATATTCACCTTTAATGTCATCTGAAACTTCTAATTATTATTTACTTTAGACTTTCAGCTTTTCAAATAGCAGACTGACGTGGAAAAACATGGCACGTCTTTGCTTTATGAACACACAGTAAAAGTGCTTTGTGTTTGTTTTTAATCACTTAATGTACAAAGATGCTTTTTGACATCAAGGTCCACAATAATTACAAAGAAAAAGCAAAATCCAAGGACCTTTTAGTACTGAATATAATTAAAAAGAAAAAAAAAAGAAAGCATTTCTTGAGTTTGCAATTTACATTACAGTTCATTTAAAACAAAATTACCTTCGGCGTTGGTGCATTTCTTCGAGCTGCTTTTACTTTTAAATCAAATTATGTGTATCTCTTACTCCTAAACTAGGAATATAAATATATAAAACAGGTATAAAACATATGATCCATGCATAAACAGAGGTGGCTGCAGAGTATCAGCCTGTCACGCTGTATGTTAGAAAAAGCACTGAAGTCATTTAAATATTATACAGTGAGGGGTACAGCAATTTTTATTTTTTATTTATTTTTTAAGAAAGCATGCAGATTATAAATTTAAATTAAATTATGCATACGTTACCCAGAACGCTTCTGGTTGTTGTGCTAAGAAGACATGTATTGCTTTTTTTGGTAAAGTGCTGGACTGTTGCAGCGTCTTTGTGGAATTTAAAAGAGCTGCACGTCTGATTGACTGGGACTACAATAGCAGGATGTCGGTCCCCTGTCGCAGTCCCATACATAACGTGATCTACCTCTAACTCATCTAAATCCCAGCGTCTTCTTGCTCTGCTTCGGGGTTTTTTGTTTTGTTTTGTTTTTGCTGTCTTAGGAAAAATCACCTGGATCACCTCTATAAAAATACCGGAGTGCTCTGTTGGGAACTTTTATGTAGACTTTTTCTGAGTCTGCAAAGCTGCAATATGCAACATTCACATGATATCTTTCTTATTCACAAAATAGACACAAAAACCTTATTTTTTATTGCAGTGACCATGTTACATCCAAAACTATAAACCCACCTTAACACTCAGCCCAGCCGAGATAAAAATCCGACCAGTGGCTAGAATAGAAAATTCACTTTGAGACTAGAAATCTAATTTCATAATTCATGTTTCCTCTCTACTTACATAGTAATGAACAGATCAAAAACACTGCACAAATATCAGAAAATTAGATTTTAGTACTGCACCACAGTTGAACAGCTTCAGCGAGCATTACTGCATTGTCAAACTACCAGGAGACACACATCTCTTTTTATGATTCATCTTCTTCTTCCTCTCTTTCTGCACCTTCTCCTCCTCTCCTCATTCTATCCGTCCAGTAATGTCTCAACATCTCTCCACAGGATTGAGCACAGAGCCGGTGAGGGCGTGAAGCTGATGAAAAGCGGCGTTGTGAGCCTTCCCCAGTCTCCCATGCGCTCCTGGAGTCTCTTTACATCTCACTGATCCCAGAAAGTTAACAGGCCCTGGCAGGCATCTGAATAAGAGGGAGGTGCAACCCAGATCTCCCAGTTAGACTCTCTCTGTGATGGCGTTGTAAACACTGGGGCTTAATTGGGCGTCCGGCCGGTGAACAGCTTGATTTTCATCAGATGTTTATTGATGCTCAGAGCTCCATGAGTTGGAAATGGGGGGAGCATGAAATGGGCCTCGCATAAATCACAAATACAGGGGAGGCGTGAAGATTTGTCCATTTACAACCTCAGCAGAGTTGAACGTGAGGTAAGAATTGGTGTGCTGGTTGAGCGTCACATTCTAAGGCTTTTCTTGTTTTGTTTTGTTTTGTGCTTTTGTATTGTGTGTGTGTGTGTGTGTGTGTGAAGTTTGTTCTAATTGGAGGATCACAAATGAAACTGAGAAAAACACCCATTATTGGAATGATCCATCTAACCATTCATTAGGGTTTCCAGCACATTTGAACACTTGCAATTAATGAAAGAATGCATGAATGGAGGTTCTGCAGCTTGAATACTACTTAATGAGACTGCTTTTCTTTTTCGTAACTAATAATGACTGACCAATTATGCCTTGCACTTATTTATAATGTGGATTTAGTCTAAAGTCTTTTACTCTCTGCAGCTGCAAAGGTTTTTTTTTTATCCATGCACGCACTATAAAGCGAAAAAGAAATCTCTAAAAGCATCACACTCCTGCCTCTGCTGAACGGGCTGGCCTGTAAATGTAGATGTGAGTTGACAAGGTTCATATGGGGAGGTTATGCCTAGAAAAACAGTCAGACTGACAGCTGGGCTGCGGGAGAAGAATGAGGAAAAGAGTGAACCGAGACAAAATGATGAAAAGAGAAGCCGGGCTGTTCACACACTTGTGTTTTGAGCTGATTTCAGAGGTAAAAGCCACTCTTCCTTTGTTCTAGTCGTGATTTTGTTGCTTCCATTAACCGCTGTTAACATACTCTCCTCTCCTCCTCCTCTCTCCTCTCCTCTTCTGCCTCCCTTCCTTTTCCCTCTGATGTTGTTGTATTTGATATATAATTTACATCAGTGGTTTCCTAGCCCTTTCCAGCATACCCCCCCAACATTCATACAACAGTCTTTTTTTGTGATATTTATCTTCTGGGGAAACATAACTGTGAATCAATTTAAGCTGTAGTTACTCTGCTATTGTTAATATATAGGCTTAGTCCTTTATTTTTCTTTTTTTTTTAGTGAGATCCATCAAGCTTTAGTCGAAACTGGGCTTATTATAATTCACAGTTACTAATGTTTGTAACTTTTTGCTGTTTTTTCTCAGTAGTATACTGCTTTATACATCAGTATACTGTAATTCTAGTTTGTGTGCCTCTTTTTATTGGATATACTGTATGTTATCAGACCATACATCTGATTCTATTGAAGCTGAGATTATTTTTCTGTACATGCATATCTCCTAAGACTACTGCAGAAGTACATCCACTAAGGTGAGGTGCTGTGGTTCAATTTTTTCCATGCTGATGGTAGTTTGAGTCTTTCCATTTTCTGCTACTTTCCACTTTAACTGCACTACATTTCAGAGGCAAATACGGTACCTCACACTTCCTCCTCCCTCTGCTTTGACAGCTGCAGTTATGAATCCTTTTTAAGTTTAAAATTTTACATAAAACATTAATTTCTACGATTAAACTTCCAAAAAAATGTCTAGCTCGGGACCCCCCGTGACGAAAAGCAATATTCGGTTTCCACCAGATTTCCTCACAAAGCTTCTCTAATGGCGCAGCTGGTTCAAGCTGAAAGTGGGGAAGAAAAATCAATATTTTACAAACAGGCAAAGATTTTGGAAAAGTGCAAACAATCATGCGATTTTCAAATATTTTATCCCGTTAATCATCTTGTACCCACTCTTCAGATTTATTTTGTGACAAATTTGAAAGGGGCCCGGCTCAACCTCAACCAGCTACAGCAGTTAAATACCACCCACACCCTGATGCAGCAGTATCAGCAACCTAATACATCTATAAAAATATACACAAACATACCTTATAACACAACATACAACTCACCTGTGCAGCCACACTCGAGACGTGTTTTGCTTCAAGCTCAAATTTGTTTACTTCTTCATTCAGAGCGTGTCACACTGCTTTTCCTGCTTTCCTTTCATGCAAAGAGATGCTTTGCCATTTTCTTTTCATGATTTGAGGCCAAATGGAGTTTGATTTTTGCGGTGTGCCAGCAGGGATCCCTAATGTCCCCTGCATCATTTGAACTCAGGAGACATTGAAATCTGAGGGCTTAGACATGTGAAAGTGTCTCTCAGGGCTTCGAGTGACCTGAGGACGGAGGATTTTTTTTATTTTTGTTTTTTTTGCAGAAGCCGCAAAGCAAGTGGTGTGTGTTTTAGTGTGTATAGTGTGAGAGCGAGAAATGCATTTGCTGTTTGAGAGTGCATTTTAGCCTTAATTCAGGGCACACACACATTTTCAATTAAACTAAAGTGAATGGAAATTACACTGCAATGGCATGTGAGTCAGGCTGTCGACTTTATTTTTGTAGTTAGGAACAAGGTAAAAAAAGAAAGGAAGAAAGAAAGAACGTCAGTTAGTCAGAAGGCTTGAAAGGAAAAATCCTCACAAAAAGAAAACCTATCTTATCATTTAGACATCAGCTATACAAACTGCTACGCATGTGCTCAATTGAAGCTGTTATATGTAAGTTAAAGTGCTAAAGTGGTTTGGGTTAAGAGATTTCTACCTTAAAGCTGAATCTTCTTTCTTTTTAAACAATGCTGTTTAAACCTGGGCTGCACGGTGGCTCGTTGGTTAGCACTGTCGCCTCGCAGCGAGAAGATCCCCAGTTCGGGTCCTGGTTAGGATGGGATAGTCTGGGATTTTGCATGTTCTCCCCATGCAGCATGGGTTCTCTCCGGGTTCTCCGGCTTCCTCTCACAGTCTAAAAAACATGCTGAGGTTAATTGGTGATTCTAAATTGTCCGTAGGTGTGAATGTGAG
>NW_007579168.1:23806-41691 GCF_000690725.1 Stegastes partitus
CCATGACCCTAGTGAGGATTAAGCAGTGTATAGATAATGATGGATGGATGGATGGATGGATGTTTGAACACAAGTGCATGGTGGTCGACACCAACAGTACATGCTCACAAATTTAAAGGCGCATCTCGGTTGTCAAGTTTTCTCGGTACTGCAGAAGTATGGGGTACTGGAGCGGATGAACCAGCCAGTCCTTGTACAACCAAAGTGAGGGCTCTGCTTGTCTTCTTTGCACAAAGTCCTGCTTGTGATATTCACGGGCAAGACCTCAAGGCTCAGTCAAAGTGAGGAGGGTGTCTCGTTTAAGAAACCCCAGTGTTGCGCCTCTCTTTTTTGCAGGTGACATGTTTCTGTTTTGTGTCAGCATGATCTCCAACATGCACATGGGGTGGTTTACAGCGGAGTGTGAAACAACCAGGAGGCGATGGTATGTCCAAGTTTGAGGTTGTAGTTCTCAGTGGTGCATTACCCCCTCTGGTTTAGTGGCGCCCCAAGTGAAGGAGTTTAAGTGTCTCAGGATCTTGTTCACAAGTGGCAGACAAATGGAACTGGAGACAGACGGACTGGTGCAACTTCATCAACAGCCATTAGGGAGTTGTACTGGATATTTACCAAGTGGTCTCTGTCCAACACTCATCTGTGGTAACACATGCTAAGTAGTGATAGAAAGAATCAAATTATGGATATAGGCGGTTGAAATGGCTTCTTCCATGGGGTGTCTGGCCTCAGTCTTAGAGATTGTGTGAGGAGCTCGGACATCCACAGTGATACTGGAGTACAGTTGCTCTTCATCTTGTCACAAGGAACTAACTGAGGTGGTAGGACACCTCCTGGGCATTTTCCATTTGCGGTTTTCTTGGTGCGTCCAACTGGAAGGCAGCCCTGGGGTGAAACCAGAATTCTCTAGAGGGATTACACATCTCATCTGGCCTGTGAATACCCTGGAATCTCCCAGGAGGAATGAGGAATTGACGGATGGATGGATGGATGGATGGATGGATGGACGGATGGATGGGTGGACAGATGGATGGATGGATGGATGGACGGATGGGTGGATGGGTGGATAGGTGGATGGGTGTTTTCTTTCTTGCTAGCAGCAGTCACACATCACAGCACTCTATGTTCATTTACATAAAGTGCTTTGGGTAAGGTGAGTCTGTTTTGTTGATTAACAGCGATTACCGATGAGAGTGACAGGATACTGAGATAATAATAAGATGAGTAAATGTGGCACTCTAAGGAAAGCAACGTAAGCGAAAGATTCAATTACTGCCATGCTGACATAAATTGAGGTTGAGCAGTCGAGTGCCTTTGAGTTTTAAAAGAGAAGTTATGTCTTGTTAATCTCACTACAGGCTGAAAAGCTCTAATTGAGCTTGTTTGCTCTGTCAAAATGTTACTTTAGCTACATGTTAGAAATTGATTGTGAATTATCTTTATTTTCACTTTTACTTTAGTGCCTGCATAAAGGTTCTGTTTTTTGTTTTTTTTTAAACACACACAAATGAAAGGCAGGGGGAAGTGTGTTCATGTAGTTCTTGCTTATCCCATGACCACATAAGGTCATGTCACGGCCTGTGTTTGCCTTATGATTGTCTGTCAGACATTTCTACTTGTCAGGAACAAGAGTCTGCCTGCAGAAGATAATGACACAGCACTTATGATGCACTGCAGCATTAATCTGCTTTAAAGGAATAGTTTGGTGGAAAATATGGATTCGCTTTCTTGCTGCAAAACCTCTCTAGTGTCTGCACGGCACATGTAAAGTCACAACCACAGCCCTCTGTGAAACTGTTGAGCATGACGAGTGGCTCACGTTTCCCACGGTGTGTCATTTTGCTTCTTCTTCTTCATTATTTGGAAATACTGGGCCAGAAAAGAGGAACTTAGAAAGTCCCCATTGATTAAAATGAAGCCCTTTGGAAAATATTTCCTCTGCAGCTAGCTGACAGCGCTGGTCTTTATTTATTTATGCAGCAGAATAGGCCAAACTTCTCTTTGCTCACAAGCCAAGAGAGAGATGTTTAACATTATGTCCAGTACAGAGTACAGTGTGTGTCATATGAGAACTATGCTGAGATTATTACATAATTAAATGTTAAAATAGCAGGCTGACTTCATAGCTGGAATGTGCAATTAGTTGCCCTTGTAAAAGCCTTACGTTTACATGCCAACCCCATAGCTTTTCAACTGCAGCTTTTCTTGAGAGCAAGAGGCAATTCCTTATATAGACTAATCATGTCTTTCTCCGTCTTGCTCTCTGTCTGTTGTCACAGCGCTGGGCCCGAACATTTTACAGGACTGAATCACTGCTCAGGTTTGCCTCTGGGGGGGACTGGTTTTATTAGCGGGCTATTTCTGGACTCTTGTCAGATTCCACTACAACACTGCTTTAGTCACTTTTCATTAGCGCCCGCGTTCAAGAACTCACAGAGTGCACAGTGTTGGGTTCATGCTCGCGCTTGTTTCACTGTGCGCTGGCAGAACCGGTAGGTCATGGTGATTGGTAATGCCCTTTCGCACAGGCCAGTAATTCCATGAGGCTTTACTTAACGCTGCTGGTAATGTCACAGTTTTTTTTTTTTTTTTTTTTACCCGCTCTCACCATTTGTATGATCAGTGATCCGGTGTAAGCTCAGTGGTCTTTCCTGCAATTTGTTCTGCTACAGACACGAGTAGGATAAAGGGATATATTGTCTGAGCTCCCCCTCATAGGTGAGCTTCATTGGAAAGGTTTCCATAAACCAGATGGGAGCTACACCCATTTCAGCACAGGGTCAACGCAGTATAAATCCAGAGTGGGGTTTCCATAGAGGAAATGGGACGTATATGAGTCACTGCAGTAGAAGTTGAACATACGGTGTCCTTAACCCTTTATAGGGCACTCCTTGAAATACCTCGAAGATGAAAATTTCAACCCCCCCTAGTCACATTTTTCTTGGGGTTGTGGTTTTAGCACTAATCTCTAAAAATAAATCAAAGTGGAGCTCAATGCAAACCAGTAACAAAAGGGCCTAAAACATTTGTTTAGTGACAAACTAAATCAAAGTGCACAAGGTTATTCTACCTCAAGGAGAGGCACAGGGTGGACATATTGAACGTCCAAGGAAGTTACCAAATATGGTCATTTGCCCCGTAAAGGGTTAAAGGGAAGATATAATTCAACGATCATTTAAAAAAGAAAAAAAAAAGAAAAGTAGATTCATGCAAAGAGAAGATGACTTCTACATGCAGGTTCTTTAAATAGCAATCAAAGGCAGCAAATGGAAAAAAGACACCTTAACCTTAATACAGTGAAATCATTTTTTATATAAACTACTGGAAAGAAGGATTTCCATCAAGGGGGAGAGCTGCTGCACTGAGGTCATTAATCAGCTCCTGCTCGGGGTGACTGGACAGCGTCGAGCCCCAACAGCAGCCGGGATACAGTTTCACTGTGTAGCACTGCACGCCCTGCCAGGCAGACAGCACCCTCTGTGCTGGCACTGTGTGTGTGTGTGTGTGTGTGTGTGTGTGGTGTATGTGTGTGTGTGTGCTTGTGTGTGTGTGCTTGCGTGTGTGTGTGAACGCCTGGTTGCTATTTGTCTAAGATGGCTCAGACACACCTGCAGACATGGTGAGGCTTGTCTCATCAATTTTCATGTAACCATGCCCCGTAGCTACAAAAGAGCACGCTGCATGTTCAGCCAGTCAGATGGTCAGGAAGGGTGTTTCTGAGATCATCCGACAAGATGTTTCCGTCTGCAGCACCTGCAGAAGATCATTATGAAACAGCAACAGAGTTTTGATCATGCTTCAGATGAAGGTCATGGACAAGTATTAATATTTTCAACTACTTCAAAGGGTCTTAAACTGGGAAATTCCTTCTCCATTATTATTTATTTCCATGAATTCTTACACAGATGCTGTAAAAAAAAAAAAAAAAAAAGAAATAGTTACACTACAATGTGATATTTCTTTTCTATTTTTCAAGCTGTTTTGCATTTATTGGACAGCATAGTGAAGAGAGACAGGGAAACATGAGGAGAAGACATGCAGCAAATGAGCCGCTATGTCAGGGACTATAGCCTCTGTACATGGGTCACCGTCTTAACCAGTTGAGTTACCCAAAATGTGATATTTCTAAAGGAAATTCATAGCACTTATATGACTGGACTATGCAGGCCGACATGTTTGAATCATTCAGCCCACTGTCCGTTCACCAGCATGCATCGTACAGTAGTGCACACACACAGTACACGTGTCAATGCGCTTGAACTCCTAAAGTACCCCTTTGAGGAGAAGAAGCTGCTATTTGATGTCAATGGAACACTTTTTTTTTCTCTTTGTTCTTACTTGAATAAAAAACCCTCTTTTGCTTGACTGCACTGAAAGTGGAATTGACAACAACGCCACGGGCACAAGTCAGTGTGTCTGTGTGTGCACTTCACATGACCTGACTCCTTCATATCTGGCTTTCGTTGGACTCTTTCACCTGCCGGTATACGTGCAGTTTTCGCTTCTCCTTTTGCTTCTCGTTTTAGGGGTGCCGAGATGGGTGGAGTGCTTTTTTTGTTCAAGCAGCCATTTAGTTATGCAAGAAGCGGTCAACCTCGCCTGCAACTTGTGTCGTAGTGTTGCAAGGTTTTCAGATCGGTGCATGCGAGGGGATTTGACGCAGCATTCCTGTAATTTCACATCACATTTTCTTACTCAGTTTATTTAACTTTCTGCCTCCCTCTCTCTCTCTATCTGATGTCATGGGTTGCTTGTTGTGTGGGTAAAGTAAAGCGACCGCAAGAATCCAGCGCGCCGTGCAGGAAACACACAAGCACAGACAGAGGGCCCATTCTTACACAAAGTGGGCAGGGTGCAGTGACGTTGTGACCAAAACACACACTCACAGAGAGGAGGAGGCGAAGGAGGAGGAGGAGGAGGAGGAGGACGGGAAACAAGGGCAGAGAGGGAAACAGGAACAGAAAGTGAAGACTTGTCAAGATGTCTGGGTGAGGGGGACCAGAGCAGAGCAGAAGCCAGATGCCAAATCAGAAACAACAGAAGTTTGAGCAGCTGACTGGATTAGACAGGAGGGGAGACCTGCGACTTCACAAGTGCCTGCGAGGTAACTTTCAAAGAGAGTCTTGAATGCCGGCAAATAGTTTGACACCGCTCTGAGTGGGTCTTTATGAAAGCTGCTGATGCTTTTTGTTGTTGTGATTCCAGGTAAAATTGCTACTTGTGTGACAGACCCCGCTTTAAAATATGTTGTTTTGGCAGCGGTTGGATTTGACAGGATGTTTGACAAGTAGCAACGATAAACTGATAAGGTTTCTTCCTGCCTTTGAGTCCTCCGGAGTGTCACGCATGTCCTCTTGTAATTGTCTTAGAAACAAACCATGTCGTTTATCTTTGTGTGAGTTTATGAATACGAAGGTTGTAATTTATCAGAATCTCTGATGATGGTTTTTAGGCTCTCCTCATCCCTTACAGTGAGCACGACCTCCACTTTACTCATTTCACTGAGTCAAAAATCGAGTTGACACAAGTCTTGAACTGTAACGGGCTTGTGCACTTGCTCACAGCAGAAAACTGCTCCTCTCCAGATTATCAGCAGGCCTGTTGCTGCCAGAACAAAACAGCCACACTTCCAAGATAGCTCCTGTGTTCTTCCGCAAAAAGGAAAAGAAAAAACAGGAAAAAAACGTTGCTTTTTTTGTTTAAATGGAAGATGACTCGAGTCAAACTAAACATTTCCAAGTATGCTGTCTATTAACGGTGACTGATGAGGGATCTGCTCTGACCGCGTGCTCGGGGCGAGTCATTAAAGATTCCTGCCTCGCCTTCTGTCACAACTTTTGTCTTTTAGGTCGCACATGTTCCTTAAAAAAAAAAGGGGCAGCAGAGGCTTGCTGAGTGCAATCATAACATTTTTCTCAGCCCTTTCCTGGCTTTGTGTCCCCCCCACCACCTCAAAACCCTCCTAGAAATGGCCTTTTCCTGTATATGAATGGCTCAAGGAGAAAACAAAGTCATGAGAAAGTGAAGAAGCCGGTGGGAGTCTTAGAATGGCATCTCGGTGAGGCAGCCCGAAGAAGGGAAACGTTTAAAAAGCCGGAGTCTTGTGTAAAAACGCGCTTTTTTTGTGAAATATGGGTGTTTTCTCTTTGCAGAATCAACAGTTTCGCTTAAATCACAAACCAGGCCGTGCTCAGACGTGCGTCATCAGCAGTGTAAACAGCCGGAGTTACCCTCACAGCTATGGCCTGCTGAGAAAGAGAGGCTTGGCAATGACAATAGTGAGCAAAAGTGTAAAGCTACCTGAAAGTATTCTGTTTTAAAATGAAAATGAAACTCTATCAACACAAAAAGTCCCTCAGATCATTTTTACATTAAACCTGTCAGCGTCAAAAAACTATAATTCACCCACGTATAAACATAACTTACAGTAATTCCTGGTCCCAGACTGTAATTATCATAACACCGAGTGACTTATCTGTCCCGTTTAATGACTTTACCACTGATTCATTGTTAGTCATCTCTCTCTCTCTTGCAGCCAGCTGATAACATCTCTGCTGCTGCTGCTCTCCTGTTCTTTGCGTCCCTCTTATTGTTCGGCCGGCTCTGGCTTGTCCTGTTGACGGTGTTTTCATAATGTGAGGGGGGATCAGAGTGTACACAAAGGTGCTGCAGCTCAGCCCGACTTCATCGCAACAGCATGTGCTCGTAGCCGATAGTTAATGGAGAACGATGCGGTGGTGGTGGTGGCATGGCTCACGACAAACTGCCTTCTTCGTAGTCCATGAAGGAATCTGTGCAATAACATTACTGCGTGAAATACTGTTAATTCCACCCAGAGGTAACAATGCAAATTTCCCCACTGTGGGATTAATAATGTGTCGTATCTTAGTGCAAATTAACTCTCATCTCTGTTCTCTGCTGTTATGTTTTGGTTCGTGAGATGTAGAGCTGGTGGTAGGGCCCACATGAGACTTATGTTTTGTTTTTTTTCCCGCCGCCATTTTTCTTTTCATCAGTGGCGCGTTCAATAACATTGAAGTTTCATAGACTGACTACAAAGTCTGTTTCATTTTGATTCTATCCTTGTTTCTAATTTTGTCTGTTTTTACTTTAAAACAACTTTTTCATTAACAAATCAAAAAAATGTGCAGAAAAAACAGGCGGATCGATGTGTGTGTGAGCTTGTTTTTAAATTTAATGCAAAAAAAACACCCCAAAAATATTTAATTAAATATTCAAAAGGAATCAAAAGTGCTGATGTATTTTCGGTGGGCTCTCTTTTCTGACATGAGACTTTGTGAACTCTCGCTTTGACGTTTCAGGTACGACTTTGCTCTGAGCGCTTAGCTTCCTGTTGAGCAAATGAGCAGGAGGGAAGTTAGCAGCCTGTCTGCGGGTAAACTAATTTCACACATGAGACGCAACGCACGGCGACAGCCACACCAAATCTATTTGCTCTCCACTTGCAGGTGCATCTTCCTCTCTCTCTCTCTCTCTCTCTTTGCCTAAGAAGCAACCAAATGTGAGATGAAAAATCTTCTTTTTCCCCCCTTTCCTGCAACTTGAATACAAAGAAGCTCTGTAGCCGAAAGCTACATAGACTCTAAGGAGCGTACTTGAGTCAAATGGTGTTTGAAACCATTTGAAAAACTATACTTGTTTAACACCATTTAAAAAAGATGTTGCCCAAGGCCTCCGACTTAATCAAAGAGTTTGTACTCTCAGAGCAGAAAGGAACAATATTACTTTTATTCTGACTTTTCCTTTTGCAGACCTTCTCCAGAAGCTCCTCACTTCATGTTTTCTTCTGGAGGAGAGCTGTTTAAAAAAGCGATCTTATTTGAGGCCAAAGGGAAAAAAATGTGACATTTTTTGAGAACTTAGGGCAGATTCTACCTATCTCCTGCAATGGGAACCATTAGTTGGATGTATTCATACGAATCTCCAGCAGCAGGTCTCTCTCTGGCCTGCCTCGCTCCCTCTTCTCTTTTTTTTTCTGACACTCTGTCGCACTTTCCATCTCAGTGGGACTCTTAGGAAGATTGGTTACCTCTATCTCTGTCTCGCCTTCTCTCAGACACAATCTCCCTCAATTTTTTTTCCATCCCTCTCTCTTTCTCTCTCCTTGCCTCTGTCTTCCTCAGTGGGACTCTTAGAGAGATCTGCCCTGAATCCTGAATGACTCCTCTGCAATATTAATGAGGGGAAAGCTGAAAAAAATCCAAAGCTGACATTGACAAGAGGAGGTGGGGGGGGAGAGAGAGCAGGAGTAGAGATGTTAAAGGAAGAGACAGAAAGATGGATTGGAGGGAGGGAAAGCGAAAACGGGCGAAGGACGAGCTGCCTGAAACCAAATTTCTGTCCATGTTAACTTTCTCTCTCTCTCTCTCTTTTTGTTTTGTTTTTTTTGGTTTCACAGACACACCATCATCGAACCACCTTTCTGAAGCCAATCCAAGAGCCAAAGGGCACGAGGACAAGTGGAAAGTCAAGAAAGCAATTAGCGGGATGTCGACCTGTATAAACAAACTTGGCTGAAGTGCAGATTCTGGCGATTTCCTCAAGATCAGACTCATCGCAGCTGGGCGATTTGAAAGAAAGAAAGCGCTCTTATAAACAGCTTTTGGAACTTCTTTAAAAGATGCTTTGGTCTTCGTAAAACGAGGCTTCAAAGTTCAGTCCAAGCACATAGCTCCATCAGATAGAACTGTATCTCAAGGCAACTATCTCGACTTGGATTTTCATGAGTAGAGGGAGCACGTGAAAGTTCAATCTGACAGCTGTTGGACTGATTGAGTGTTTCGTTGAGTAAAACTTGATGTCTTACAACTTTGAAACAAGCTCCAGATCCCATAAAAGGACTTTCAACTCAAATGAACATCATATCTTCATTACTTTGGTGTCTCTAATATACACATTTACTGTCCTATAAACCTCACAGCTCTCTGAAGGATTTATTAAAAACTTTGCCCGCAGCCAGACAGTCTCGGTTGACGAGGAGCTCTGCATCCCGGAGCCATGGACGGGAAAACGGACAGCATCCAGGATTTTTTCAATCAGCTCTGGAGCTTCGCCACGGACAAACACAACCAGGGGGTCTACAACACGGTGTGCCTGGTGGTCCTCCTCACTCTTCCCCTGCTGGTCCTCCTCACTACCGTCGTGGTGTGCTGCCACTGCTGCTGCTGTCGCCATGCCAACGGCTGCTGCTGCTGCTGTGGAGACGCTATGGCAACCTCAAGGTCAGAAACAAAGAAGAAAAAGGGCTCAGCCAACAACGACGACTTATGGATCTCCGTCAAGACGAGCCCGATGACACCTGACAGGGTCGCTCTGGCCATGGTGTAGGAATCCATCCTTTATTTTGACATCGCTCACCCAGGTGGCAGGCGGAGCTGATGGAGCGTCTCAAAATTGGAAAACTGTCTCGGACTCAAAGGAGGCTAAAGACGCCGGTCAAAGTAGCAGGAAGGACTTCACGTCGTAGGGATTGGGTCGAAATGTGTAAACAGTGTATATACTCTTGTCACTTTGTGTTTGTATGATGTCATGTGTGGTGGTTTTATGAGGATGTTTACAGCATTTTTATGAGGTTTTTATGCGTGTGGTACATAATGGAAGAAACGGGCAGAGACAAGCACCCGCAAGAGTGTGTCTGTGTGTGTGTGTCTGTGTGTACGTGTGTGTGTGTGTGTGTGTGTGTGTGAGCGAGAGAGAAGAACAGTGTTATTGAGAGCACTTTGTTCTTAGAGCTCCCATGTGAAATTCATTGCGTCTGTATTTGGGAGCGAGAGCCAATTTGAGGTCTGCCCAGTGCTCAGATAGCTGTATTACTGCCTACTTTTCACATTCAGGCTGCAATGTAGAGTGTGATTGACTCTCACTCTCTGAAGCAAAACGCACCAACATCCAGAAAGAAAACTGAACTCACCGCCTGCAGAAAGAAACCTTTAACTTTCTTCATTTAGATTTTTTTTCTCCTCCTTCTTTTGTCTATTTTATTGACGCGATAAGTTCTATTTACAAGAGATGGACTTTATCCTCTGCACTATTCAGGTCAAATGAGCCTTGAAAGCACAATCTATAATTCAAAAGAACATTTTTAGTAGACAATGTAGAAGTCTGTAATGTTTCCTGGCTCTGTATTTATTAATATTTTGCACATCAGTGAACGCAAAAGTGAAAACTTTTTACTTTTTACTCCCACACGCGAGGTTAAGAATAATAGCTGTTTATCAAGTTTCTTAATAAGTTGATCAATATTCAATCATGGAGGGATGCAGCACCGACAGGGGTGAGCAAACACACTTTGAACATTTCAGTTTGGCATTCTTATGCAAATAAATCTGTCCGGTTGAAGCGATGTGTGTAGTTTAGTAGTTTTCGGCCACTATTTGCAATTAATTTAAATGTTTGATAGGAACCACCACACCACCTTTTTTTTTTCTATTTGCAAACAACAACAAAATAAAATGGCATTAAATCTGTTTGTAAAATCAGTTTTTAAGGTGCTGTCAGACGTTCCATATGTTTATCTTATTTGTGTTTCAGTTAATTTTCTACCAAGGATTAAATGGAAGGTTTAGATAATCATCCATCCATCCATTATCTATACACCGCTTAATCCTCACTAGGGTCGCGGGGGGCTGGAGTCTATCCCAGCCGACTTAGGGTGAAGGCAGGGGACACCCTGGACAGGTCGCCAGTCTATCACAGGGCTACACTTAGAGACAGACAACCAAGCACACTCACATTCACACCTACGGACAATTTAGAATCACCAATTAACCTCAACATGTTTTTGGACTGTGTGGGAGGAAGCCGGAGAACCCGGAGAGAACCCACGCTGCACGGGGAGAACATGCAAACTCCACGCAGAAAGATTCCGGTGCCCCCACCGGGACGCGAACCGGCGACCTTCTTGCAACAGTGCTACCAACTGCGCCACCCTGCAGCCCTAGATAATCATTAAAAAGCAATATACAATCACACATGTGTTTGCAGACAAACATAACAAAGAATGTGACAGATTGCTTTTTGACTATTCAAGCTCTGATCATACAGTAAATATATAATAATGGGGTCTATTAAGAGCTGGTGTTCAGCAATCACTTGATTATTGCGTCTTTTTGCTCTACTGTCTGTTTGGACCATTTGATTTCTTAAAGGTTTGACAAATACTTAATAATGTTTGTAACCGCAGCACATTCATGCACCTCAAAGTTATGTGGAAGAGCGTTTAAAGTTACTTTAAACTTGCTTGACTTTACACATTATTTTTTTTAAATATTCAAGAAGAAGAGAACCTCCGAAATAATCAAACTATTTGGGCTTCGAGGGAATCGCGCCCGAAGGCTAATTTTTTTTGAAAGTCTATGACATCTCTAAGCCCAATTAAGCAGACGCGTCTCAGCATCATCATCATCATCTTTATGCGTTCACTTGTTCTGGCACTAAGTTCTTGCTCAAGTGCTGCTGGGAAAACAGGCCTCCGCTCATTTCGCTACCGCTCAGACAGATACATCCCCACGTGGAAGCCGGGGGTTTCTGTCTTCATGTTCACAGAGAGAGAGAAAATGTACATGTTGGGCTTAATGTGAGAGCTCGCCCTGCAAAAAATAATAGCCTTGGCAGCAAAGCATGATGACTAATAAGTGCAACCGCCTCGACTGAAAGGTTTGCCAAGAAATAACATTGACACGTTTGCTGGGTTTGCTGAACATGTCATTGTGGTTTTGCATTTGTCAGCGAGAGGGTTCGTTTTTTTGTTGTTGTTTATTTTTAAATAGTGACGGCGGCAGGCTTTACAACAGCATGATAATAATGATAACAGGAGGGAGGGTAGCAGATAAAAGAATGGGGAGACTAATTAGTTTTGGAAAGTATTCTTCCTGTATTTGCTTTCTTAGTAGGAGTTAGGAGCCACTCTCATGTCAGCAGATGTTTAGTTTCACTATCATTATTAATAAGTTTTGCAGACGGATGGGGGAAAAAAACAAAACATTGGCCCGTACAGTGAGGGGATCCTGTTTGTGCTGGCACTGTTTGGGTTCATTTATCCCTTTGGAGGAAAGACTCACTACAAATCAGAGTTATTCTAAGTGGCCACCTTTATCCCATGATGATTTCTATCCTGATGGGAGTGGTGCCTTCCAGGAATACAATGCCTCCATCCACAGGGCACGAGGGGTCACCCAAGGGTTTGATGAGCACGAAATTATGTGAATCATACGTTAAAGTTTTTCAAATGAGTCCGTTTCTTGGCAGCCAGCAGAGAAAGGAGGTGGATTTTTCTGACCTTTGACCTGCATCACGCCATTCCTTTTCCAGTCTTTGTACTAAACTAACTGCTGGGATACAGATTTAGGGTATAGGAATAGGATTTTACCAGAATAATTACAGCGACAAGGGGAAAAAAAGTAAATAAAAATGCTTCCCTGTCCCTATTAAACAAGTTCAATTATCAAGACATGAATGCTAATCATTTTTACAATTCATTACGTCTCATTTGCCTGCCGGCTGCGTTCAGTGCAGCTGACCATGAGTAACTGATGCTAATTATCAGTTTTCAAATCCATCACACAGCACTAAGGGTGATTTCTTTCGCAGCCTTGTGCTATAAATGTATATGAAAGCTTTGGCGTCTGATCTGTTTTCTCTTAACGCGGTCGTGCTTTTTTTTCCCCTCGACACCTGTTAGACAGTATTTTTGAGCCTTTCCCCGCTTTGAACAGATCATATTTTCTATCCTCAGCGCTATGTAAATTAGCCGCGGGAGTCAAAGGGGACGGAGTATAAAAACATATATGTTTTGCTTTTTCTCCTTTTCAGTTTTCTGTGATCAGAGGAAGCATTTGTCATCTGTTTGAGCAGCAAATCTGCGCTCCCAGAGAGCTCTCTATACGATAACGCCGTCTTTTAGATCCCAAGCAATTATGCATGACATTGTATATTTAAGACATGTTTTTGTTGTTGGAAAAAAAAAAAATGCTGAGGTGATTCTTTTTATTTTAATTATGTGCCTGGCTGGGTTTTGTCGGTTGCTCTGCATGCACAATTTATCCTGACATATAGAGATACAACAATAAAGCCCATAAAGCACACTGTGGAGGATGACAGGGAGAGAAATAAAGTATTTTTTCTAGCTTCGTGGGATCTCATTTTTCCATTTCTAATTTAAATTA
Organism: Stegastes partitus; assembly: GCF_000690725.1. Taxonomy (NCBI): domain Eukaryota; kingdom Metazoa; phylum Chordata; class Actinopteri; family Pomacentridae; genus Stegastes; species Stegastes partitus. The sequence continues at coordinate 36,985 of NW_007579168.1, forward strand.
AATGTAACAGAGCCTTTAAGTTTTGACATGAAGTCATTATGTTTCTGTGGCTGCTCCGTTCACCGCTGTGGCAATATATGCTCACAGAAATTCACCGTCTGCACATCCAACGCGTTAAGCATACGTGCATGTCAGGGGAAACAAAGCTCCCGATCTCCTCTGCAGAGTGTCAACACACCGTGCCTGCTCACACCATAGGAGCTGTGGAACTGGCTGTGAAATGCGAGGATCGCAAGCAAAACAAAAAGGAGCCGGGTTTGTTTGTGGTGTATTCACATTTAGAGCATGACATCTTAGCATCCTGCAACGTTTTTTATCGCACAAAAAGTTGCTGCGATATACTACAGGGAAACAAGTCAATAAAGGGGTGGAGGGAGGTTTCTTAAGGTGTAAACTGTGTAATTAAACAAAACCGAAAGCTGCTAAGTCAATTACTAAGCTCCTCTGCCTCCAGTGAGCTTCGTGAACATGTAATTTTCATCATCGCTTTGATGGCCGTAGCTGAGAAACCTTTGATGCAAGTAATCAGTTTGGCTTGAGGAGTAGTTCGTCTTTGACAATAGACATGTACTTTGTACAAATTTGTTCCATCCCACGGATTCAGATTTTTGAACCTGCCTGAGATGTTTGCTGTTGTCAGAGTATTAACATAACTTAAATCTCAGCATGTAAACAAGTTTGTTTATTTCCTTCCTTAAGGCCTGAGGTGTCCTTGAGACAGATCTTTTACAACTCGTCTCTTTACATGTGAAAATCAGACGCCTTGCATTAAGGAAGGCGTTTTTTAGCCGGGCCCCTGGAACAGACAAAAGGCTTCTACTCTAAGTGTGTTCTGGTATGTGGATAAATTATTATAAAAAATACACATATAAAGATGAAGGAAGATTTATTTCTAAATCACTGATCAGACTTGGGCTGCACGGTGGATCAGGGGATAGCACCGTCGCCTCACAGCCAGAAGGTCCCAGTTAGGATGTCTGGGATCTTTCTGTGTGGACTTTCCCGGTGCAGCAGGGGCTTTTCTCTACGGGTTCTCTGAGTTCTCCGGCTTCCTCCCACAGTCCAAAAACATGCTGAGGTCATTCTGAATTGTCCGTGGGTTTGAATGTGAGTATGTTTGTCTGTCTCTAAGTGATACACTGGTGACCTGTCCAGGGTGTCCCCTGCCTTCACCCTGAGTCAGCTGGGATAGACTCCAGCCCCCCACCACCCTCGTGAGGATTAAGCGCCGTATAGATAATGGATGGATGGATGGTCAGAGGCCATAGTGACTGTGTAGGCTGACCTCTGTGGATTGGCTGGATGAAGTGATTCTCCCCCCTGCCATTTCTAAAGCCTGTGGAAGATACCATATATGACTCTTTGCCCGATAAAGGGTTAAAAGCATCCATCCATCCATTATCTATACACCGCTTAATCCTCACTAGGGTCGCGGGGGGGCTGGAGTCTATCCCAGCTGACTTAGGGTGAAGGCAGGGGACACCCTGGACAGGTCACCAGTCTATCACAGGGCTACAGACAAACATACTCACATTCAAACCCACGGACAATTCAGAATGACCTCAGCATGTTTTTGGACTGTGGGAGGAAGCCGGAGAACTCAGAGAAATCTGAAAATCTACCCTAAGACACACTGGGAGCCAGTGTAACAAGGCTGATGTGCACACATGCATACGACAGCTGAGTTCTCAACTATCAGGAGGCGAGCTGTCTTTTATGTTCAGACAGGATTTTAGAGGCCCTCTCCAGTGAAAACCAACTTAATGTGTCCTTATGGTGTTTTTTTAAGACATAATATGAGCAAAAATAAGCAGGGCTGAGCTTTCCTACCTTGATATGACGCTCAAAGACAGATTTAGACATCTGGATTTTTATACGTAACAAACCTAAAGAACCAGTCCTGTCTTCTGAATCTAACATCTGCAGATGCCAATACTTGAATATTTCATGAAATATTCAAGTATTGGCCGCTTTGTACTGCAGCTTAGTTTTACGGTGTTTTAACAGAGTCACAGGTGAGCTGGTGTGCTTGAGCTGAAGCGAAGTGGGAGGTGTGTGTGTGGAGACAGAAACAGGAACTTAATAGAGATGCACCTTGTTGAAGAAGCAACAGTGCAGAGTAACATTTAAGCCATTTTAAGACAGAAGGGGATTATTTCCATGGAAAACAACCTCAGTACTCAGAGATTAGTTTTTAGGGATTTAATCAACAGTTGGAGAGAGACTTTTAAAATAAAGAGAGGCCACAAAATGTGCCTGGAGTGGTACAGACAGCCTAAAGATGTCAACATTAACAGGCCTTCAGTGGTTCATGGACCCTCTGTGGAACAATCAGTGAGCACAGTCATCATGTATAAATTATGTAAAATATGGAAATATTCAGCATGACGTTGGTGTGAGTCAGTGGTGCTTTTCCACGTTATTGGGTGTTATGTGGCAGTGGGTATCTAAAAAAATAGAAACTAATTTCTCTTCTCTTCTCTTCTCTTCTCTTCTCTTCTCTTCTCTTCTCTTCTCTTCTCTTCTCTTCTCTTCTCTTCTCTTCTCTTCTCTTCTCTTTCCATGAGCTGCTCATACTCCACCCCTTTAAACAAACACTCCCTTGTTGCCACATTACCAACTTCTCTCATGGAAAAAATACATCACCCTGAACCCAAGGTGTAAGTTTCAACCCGAGTGACACAAGCAGACGAATGTCTATGTCAGCAAGCGTATACTGTACTATATATATAAATATATATATCTATATTCACATACCAGAGAGAGACCGAAAGAGAAACAGAGAGCGAGAGAGAGAGAGAGAAAGGGCAAACTGCTCTTTCTCCCCTTTCTATTTATCCTGGCACTAAGGAAACCACTTGCCTCGAAAGGCAATGGCAGGAACCAATCTCCTTAAAGTAATTTGCAAACACTGTGGCTGAAAAGGCCCCTCGCATCACTGAGCTTTTGTGAGACATTTCATTTCAAAGTTGAAATGAAATGCTATGCTAGACATATTTGCTGCAAAATTTTTAAGCAGCAGCCTTCTCAAACTCTTATTTGATTGTGATGAATAAACACTTGAAAATATCATCTTTTCACTTCTTCATCTGGCCTTTGGGGGAAGGAGCGACGTTCCTGAAGGGTTTCAGTGTCGCAAGAACAGACGCCTTATATCTTTATCTTTTTTGTGTTTAAATGGTGTGATGTGCTTTTTATATCCTTTCCATACACTTTTAGCAGTTCCTGCTCAGACAGACAGACAGCGGGATGTTGCCGTCTGCAGATTATGAGATAGAGAATTGGGAAACTGTTGAGACCAGACGGCAAACAGTCATCGGTTCCTGCAAGTACAGTTGCTCAACTCAGTGTGATGAAAGTGTCGTACTGTACAAACACTGCAGTTCTAAATAGAGGAATCCGCTGAGGGCAGCTTCAGGGCTCGTGTCTTCATCAAGCCTTACGGTGCTTGGCTTAGCATAAGTCAGAAAATTAAAGCGGGGGCAGCTTAACGGAGAAGTGTCATCCAAGTTTCATAATAATGTCAAGTCAAACACAAACTGAGCAAAGTCCATCTGCACATAAATAATGTGTTGCTGCTGGTAACAGAAACCAGAGGAGGTTAGAGAATGACCCCGGGTTAAGAAGATTTCCTCAAATCACATGCAAATGTGACTTTGCACTCTGGTGACCCCGGAACGATGGTCACTGAATTAAAGTTACTGCTGGATGTCTTGTACTATTCAGTTGCTATAGAGGGCATTATTTGGACAACTATCAGAGGGATTGACATCAGACGTACAGATATTCATGGTCTCCAGAGGACAATTCCAAATAATGTTTGCTATCTGCTGACTCTGTCATCTAGCGCCACCATGAGTTTGAGTGTAGTAGTTCAGAAAACAACTGTTGGATGACTTGCCATCAAATTTGTTTGGGTAAATTGGGTTGAGATACTCCACAGAGGTGATAATTCCTCTCCAGATCTTTTTTTGGGGGGGAGTGGCCTTGTTTAACTTTAAACACCACTGAAATCATTTTACAGGTTCAAGGAAATTAACATAAACAGTTTTGAGGTGTGTTGATGTGATACGTTTAAAGTACAAAATGAGCATCTGTGTTTTGTTGTGTTTTTTAAAATAAGGATATACAAACACAAAACTCTTAACCTGAAAGTGAGAGTAATATGAACAAAAAGAAAAAAAAAAAAAAAAAAAAAAAAAAAAAACCAAGCACGTAAAGACACGAAGAGAACACGCACACATGGACAACTAAAATTCTTCTAGCCTGGATTCCTGATAAATTATATTCATCCGTCATGTAATCTAGTATCACGTAAGCTTACCCACAGTAAAAAATAAAAAAAATTATGTGTCTGAAAGGCTCATTGATTTGTTCATTTAGGCGTACTTACCATTTACATATTACTTAGTTATACTCAATATAATTTTTTATATTCTTTTTTAAGAAAATTAAACAATGTTCTTAAGGGGGCCATCTTACCCCTTTTAATCCTACAGATTTTCCCTCACCATAACTTTAATAACGCTGCTTATCTCTGTGTAAAAATACAAAACTCACATCTGGAACATCTGCGTGTTGGATGTTTACATCAGAATTATCACTCCCAGCCTTCTTGGAGACAACAGGACGTCTCTTACCTCCACCAGAACCTGGTAATAGTCGTAAAATTGTGAAGATAACCACACCTTGGAAAAAGAGGAGAGA
>NW_007579168.1:43007-64757 GCF_000690725.1 Stegastes partitus
ACAATTTCCATCATGAAGAGTAGTTTTGCTAACATATGCATTCCGTGCGAGGCTGTTTTCACTACACGGTTATAGAAATTCTATTCAGGGATGTTTTCATGGCCAGGATGAACAGAAGAAACTAATAACTACTGTATGCGTACACAGGCATGTGTGAACTACATTACGGTGAAACAGGCTCGAAGAAATGTGAATCACTGAATTACCGTATGCAGCCTCACAGAGCTGCTGGAGTGGACGTTGCTGTGTATCTGCTTACAGTAATGAAACACTACAAGAATAGCAAAAGAACACAACACGGTGTCTGTCTTTTCTGCGGCATGAATCCCGGTTTTCAACCCACCTCATTAAAATCTGTGAAGCACAAAAGATGGGAGGCTACGCTTGTTAATTATTTTGTTCAAACTACAAAGATGAGGGGGGAAAAAATCACAGCATCTTCACATAACAAAACTTGCTTTTTTTGAATTATTATTTCTTTATTCCGAGAACGGCGGCGTGAATATGAACGAGCGGCTCGGTTTGACAACACAATCAGTACAGGAAGTATTTAACACACAGGTCCTCGTTTCTGACCTTGAAAATCTTGATTGAGGATTAGCCGGAATAAAACCTTTATGGGTCATGAAATCTTAAAAAGGTGTTTTTTAAGGGAGGGGGGGACAATGCAAAATGTATGAGAGGCAGGGGCTACAAATCAATCCTGGCAGATTAGCAGAGATTGATGTGCTCCGTCCTTGACACATAAACCAAGTTTGTAATAAAAATGGTAAAAAAAAAAAAGAAAATGTAATTAAGTAAAGTCAAAGTCGAGGCAGCATTAATAACTTCTGTCAGCTTTCCAGATTGAAAACAAGAGTTTGGTCATTAAGCTCCTGAGGATGGGGCAAACAAACTTCATTCTTCCTGACATTTGATGCGGGCGCATCACGGTGATTGATACGAGCTGTCCCTGTCATATGAATGTAAAGCAGCGGCGGTATGGATATGCCAGGCAGCCATCTGTTGTTATTCTCTGGCTTGTCCTATACGAGCTGATGTGATGTGACAGTGTTAGAGGCACACTGGCAGTTTAATGTGACGGAGCCAGCCAGCTTCATAATCAATAAACTCTGGGCGCTAACTGACAGCCTACACCTCATCCATTAACAAAACACACAAACCATGCTTGACGCTTTGTTTTTACGTTTATGCTCTTAAAGGCCAATACACTCAATTTCTTCCTAACACATGAAAAAAAAACAAAAAACATAATACACCTGGGTTGCAAGTTTAAAAAAAAAAAGTTTAAATGAATGCAGTAACTGGAGAAAAGTAGTTTTCCATCTTCTGTTTCCTGACTAATAATTGAGGTTTCCACCAAAACCAGTGAAACAGGAGTTTTCTAAAATTACAATTATATTATAACTGATAGACTAAACTCATTAATGTTCAGCTTCACGTCACTTCAACACAACTCAAAGGCGGTTATTATGTCCCATTTTCCTACAATCAGCACCAAACCTAGGGGTTTCTGGTTCGAATACAAATGACAGATAATAAGTTATTATTGAATATGAGCTTTTTTTTCTCTTTTCCTAAAAAGTGTCCAAAGAAATAAGGCACGTGGAGGCAAGTAGACTTCTGGTGTGGTCGGAGCCATATGTATGTACATACGTGCAGAAACGTCTAAATGTAGCGTGACGGCGGGTTCGTGGGGGAGGCCGATGACTTCCGTTGTGGTTTCAGGTGCTCTTTCATTTCCTCTGGAGGTTTGTGTTTCTGCTCCTCTCCCTGGCCATCATCAGCGACCGCCTCTTCCTGCTGGACAGGGCTCCCAGGGGTCGGATCTTCATCTCGGTGAAGTCGAGGGACGTCAGGTGGCCCTTCCACGGCTCCCAGTTCACTCCCTGGCAGCAGCAGCAGCAGCAGCAAAAGAGCAGATCGAGAGGAAAAAGTTAAGTAAGACGACGTGAGAGAGAGGAGAGAGCGAGAGACAGGGAGGAGGGAGATGGAGGCCCGAAGAGGCGCCACAGACAGGCAGAATGACAAATAGTAATAAACACCAGCCTCTGGCTTCATTTCATGTGAGTACAAACTTGTTTTGACTGTTGTTGCATTTCGCCGACACACATTGCGGGAGACATCTGCAACGGCAATATTATGGATGAAGTCTCGACAAGAGCAGAGAAATCCCCCGGCATTTCCTTCAGTATCAGTCTCCCTTAGACATAATAACTGTTGTTGTTACCCTATCAGCCTGGTAAAAAACACTTATGGTTTATAGCTGGTGTGAGGAATGTGTTTTCTCATCACCGCTGATGGATTCTGGCCATTTCTGTTTCACCTCGACAATCCGAAACAAAACAAGCGGGAGTGGGCTGAGGTGAAGTTGTCTTTGATTGCTGACCAGGGACCAGCCTCCCGGTGAGCGTTTGTTGTTTCCTTTCTTGCAGGCATGTTTAGAAAAGATCCCAAATAACAGTGGTGCATTTTTTAATCATGATGTTTAGTTGTGTTTTTTGAATATTGTATTGAGTGTTAGAAATAATAGCATCTGAAGTAGCTGTTTGTTGTGAGCCCTGGTTGTGTATATTTCTTCTTTTTTTTTTTTTAAGTTAGCAGAGGTGCACACAGTGAAAAATGATTTTTTTAAAAAAGCAAAACTCTCCCTGACACTGTAGCTAAACCTCACAGCGAAGGTTTCCAATAACTGTTGAATTAAAAAACACTCTGTGAAAATTTTATTTTCCACACAGTCTTTTTGGGCCGAAGGAGTTCAGATTGGTAAACATAACGAATGAAACAGTTTTGGGATCCGCTCGAGGTATCTGTTTGGTCTTTACTGCTTTCGAGACAAGCTTACAGCACATCTTCTAATATTTAGCTGATTTAAATGGGAGAACTTTTTTACAAAACAGCCAATAATAAAGTAATCTAATGGAAATAATGGAATTAGTGCATGATCCAATGAGAGGTATATACACCTCATACTCCACATCAGCCACAACATTAAAACCACCAGCTGGGTATCGTATAGCGCTCCCTTGTGCCAGCAAAACAGGATCGAGCTGTCAAAGAATCATCACGAGCCCCGTGGTGGTGGGTGTCCTGTGGTGTCTGGCACCCAGATCCTTCAGGTTCTGTGTGTTGGATCAGGTTTGTTCTGATGCCTCCCACAGTTAGATTGGGATCTGGAGAGTCTGAAGGCCAAGACCTTGGGAACATTATTCTGCTCCTTGAGTCGAGCATTATTTGTAGGGTGGCTGCTGGGGGGAGGCCACAAGTGTTGGGGTGTTGTGTCTGGTCTGGAACAATGTTTAGTTGGGTGGTATGTGTCCAAGTACCATCCACATGAATCCCAGGAGCCAAGCAGAATATTGTAACAAGAACAATTCACTTCACCTGTCAGTGGTTTTAATGTTGTGGCAATCAGGGCAAGTGTCTCCTCACGCTATACTGTCAGTGCCCCCTATTGGTGTAAAGGCACGTTACGTCAGAAAAACCAGAGTCGATGATGTTAACGTTTCTGTAGCTTGTCCTTGATCTTGACCAGTGAATTAATGGCCCACCAGAAGCTCCAACAGCAGCAATTGCAAAATGTGTTACGGCAGAACTACATTTGGTCAGAGAGCCTTTTCAATCAAGGGCAACACATCGCCACACGAAATGAATGAAATGTTCGCAGATTTAAAAACTTTTAAGTTAAATCTTGGCTGAAAGAAAAACAAGAATGTACCCATCCATGACATCTGTAAAGGTCTGACTGACTGTGGATTGTGCCATCGTGTGTGTGTGTAGGGGTTTATATTGTCTGTGCTGTTTTTATTAGTGTTGTTGGTGCTTTGTCTATTTTTACTGAAAAGCTCAACCAGGGACGGGAGTTGAAAATTAGCTTAATGCTATACACTCTACATACAATACATCAGATGTTTTCTATGTTAAATGCATGATCAAATAAATAAATAAATGAATAAAAATAAATAAATAACCATATGCTCTACCACAGTTAGCTTTACATTGAATTGTATGCATGCTAATGTAGATAAATAATAGATTGCATTTCAATGTATAGTTTGTTTTTTCTAATCTAAAGTGCTTTACAAGGTGCCTCTCATTTATCCATTCCTTAACGCCACGCTCAAGGACAAATGTGCACCAAAGGAGCTGTAGATCAAGCGCTGTGATCGGTGGATAAACTACTCTGCTACTCCTACGCTACAGCTGCTTCCCCTCCAACCCCCCCCACCATCACCACCACCACCACCGCCACAAACACACATTTTGTTCTTTTCTAAAAAATCCCTTCAAAAACCCACGCTGACATGTTCCGAACCGGCTGGACAGCACCTCGTGACAGAAAATTACAGTTTAGTGTTGCAGAACTGCCTCCTTGCTCACTCACCGTGCTGTGCCTGTTGTCACCCCATTTGCCGTTGAGGTTGGCCAGGTGACAGTTTTTGTACCACCAGGCGCCACGGTGAGTCAAGGCACAGTTACCCAGGGCGATGTCATTATCCGAATCAATAGTAGTCCAGGGCCGGCCTTGGTGGTAGGTCATGGCGTCACCTGAGGATCATCAGCGACATCAGAGGTTTCACAGTTTGTCCTGTAAACAACTTGAAGCTCAAAAGAACGGGGCTTTATTCTGTCTACCTCTTCTCTATCCACAATATATTTCAGATTTTTGCTGCTTACCACGTTTGTTCCCTTAAGGAAGAAATTTAATAAAGTGCCAAACGGAGAGTGATTCAGTACGGCGGTATATGTTGCTTCAGCGCACTGTGGTATAGACGCAGCGTCCCACTTGCTGTGTGTCTGTATCTGTCTGGCTTCAAAGCTCGCTTAAACCCTGCCATTTCCAGACACCACATTCCCTATATAGCTACCGACTGTATGGAAGTTTCTCAAACAAATATCCCACCTGCTGTTGTTTTATATGTGCTTTCTCAGCACCCCACAGCACGATGGGTGGGGCGCCCACAGCTTGAACCACCTCTATTCATGCCCCTGTCTGTTTCATTGCTATATTTTCCATTATTTTTTTTTTTTGTCTATAACTCTATTTGTGTGTTAGAGAGAAATGTAAATTTGGAAAGCTGTGCATCCTCAAAGTCTCAGCCTTTTGTTTTTTTTATTATTATTATTATTATTGCATGTAGTTTTTTAAAAGGCTTAAGGGCAAAAATACTCACCTGCTGTCCCGCTGTATTTGCCAACAGTGAGTTTGAACTTCTGCTTAACTGGTGCAATCTTAAAGTCGTCATATACGGCGTAGACCCTCTCTGAGCCCAGGCCTAAGTCAAACCTCAGCTCATACTGAGTAGGAGTGTTGGTAAGCTCGTATATCTTATCCAGACCTGAGGGAAGAGACAGACGAAGAATGTGAAGGAGGGAAGAGATGCTCCATTGCTGTTCATGTGTGCATGTTTCAAGGTCTGCACAACCCCCCCCAAAAAAATACAAAATAAAAATAAAAAAACCATCGGAGCGCTCACCAATCCAGAACTCGTCTGTGAGGTTGCCAAAACCGGCTATGTACTGCCTCCAGCGCTTCATGAAGTCCAGCTTGCCAGTGTTACGGCGCTGGAGCATCTGAAAGGAGCATGCACAGGGTTTTCATGGACAGATGTTGCAGAAGCATTTCAAACTATTCGCTTTGGGTTGTTGGGTATTATGTCCACCGCAAATAATCCAGTGATAATAAATGTCAAATATGATAGTTAGTTAGCAACAAAGCTGGAGGACAGGTTTTAAAAAAAGAAAATAAAGACATCGTGTTTTTTTTTCAGTCTCATGACTAGAAAAAAAATGGATCCATAATCAGGATTCAGACCTTGGAGAGAAATTATACATTTGCTTTGATGTATAAATTGGTGGAGGTGTCATTTAGATCACAGATTTAGTGTCGTTAGTATTATTAGAACATGGTATTTTAAACATCTTGAGTTCATCAGTAAGTCCTACCAGCCAGCCGCCTCCATCAGTGTCCATGTCGCAGAAAACCTCCACTGGTTTGGAGCGATCGTTGGCAATATAGATGGTATAGACGCCACTGTTCCTGTTGCCGTTCTTCATGATCTGAACACAGTCCATGGGGAAGGGGTAGAGGAGTCCAACTAGGGAAGGGGATGCAGCATTATTTTATTATTGCTCATGAGCTGTTGTATTGTTGGGTGACGTTAAGGCACAGACCTGTTTTGAAGACGGTCTCGACCACTTTGCTCCTCTTGTAGCCCCTGTAGGCGATAATGGTCACGATGTACCTCTTCCCCATCTCCAGACCGGATGCAGTGAAGCTGCGCTCGCTGGCTCCGAGCTGCTTTTCAACAGTCTGACCGCAACACAGAACAGATGAGAATAATCCTGCTGAACACTCAGTATGAATCACATCATACGCTCAGATTTAATGTATACATGGTTCAAGATAAAAAAAAAAAGAGCCTTTCATCAAGTTCACTGTATGATTAATGACACTGTATTAAAATTCAGTTTAACACATGTATAAAATTGGCTCCTGTATTCTTTAAAAAAAAAAAAAAAAAAAGCTTATTTTGTTCCATTTGCTGCCACAAGAGGTCAGTGTTCCACAGAGCTTAAATTTAACTTGCACCTTTAGCCTCAGCCTCTTTCAGGCACTAAAGAGTTATCCAAATCGATTTAAAAGATTAGATAGGGAGAAGAGTTTTTTCCACAGGCTGTATTTTAAAAAAAAACAAACTAAAAAATCCCAGTACAGAGTAAGAGGATTTGTGCATCCTCCTACACGTTTCTACTCGAGGGTGTATTCTTTGTAATTTAATCCATCACTTGTATAAAACATGAGCTGTATCTGGACACCGCTGTGTCCGTGCTGCCCACCTTGTGGTGCGATGTGCATGTGAGAAAATGTGTGCTAAACCTCATGGCTCAGTACCTCCATGTTGCCCTCTTCATCTCGGTAGGTGAGGATGTAGCCCTCGATGTCAGCCAGAGGAGGAATCCAAGTCAAAGAAGCAGAGTCCATCGTCACATCTGCAGCCTTCAGGTCCTTGGGGGAATCAATTTCTGCGGGTATGAGTGTAAACCAGAGCGGATTACAGTACAAGAGCACGAATCCATTTATTAATATGTTACTTCTGGGTTTGATAAGTACTGGGGCTTTTCCTGCATTTATTGAAAAACACCTTTTTAGCATTTTTTGGTGCTTGAAGGTTTTATATTTTAATAATTTCTTTGCTATTTTTTTCATACTTTACTTGTGTTTCAGCCTGGAGTAGAAGCCATTCATCGCTCTTTATTCCCCTAATGAACCCGCGATGATGAGCGTGAGATTAATGTGTTTGACAGCACAGCTTTTCAGCCTCTCTCCATCTGAAGCACAGCAACAGTGATGACTACCATCTGCCGGCACAGTTACAATTTGCCTTTTGCAAATAAACTAGCAGTTACCCCCCCCCCCTCCGCCTCTCTGATTTAAATGCTTCCGAGGTTCGACCTGAAACAGACGCTGAAATAATTTGTCTGACACGAGGACGCCTGCTGGAGCGGTGGGAGCTGTAACCTCCCATGGCTCCAGAAATTAGAGGAGGCGCACATGTACGTCACCATGAGGTACAAAATCATCACAAACCATCTATTATTTATTAGGAGTCATAACTTTCAGCTCCCTTTTAGCTAAAAATACCCATCTTCCAGAACTGTGTGAACAAATTCTTTAGCACCACTGGTTTCATTAGCGAAGAGAAAAAGCAATGTGAAACTCAGCGATGCCGGTTTGACAGAGTTTCAGCTGACATATTAATGGCGCTTGTTACCACGTCCAGTAAAGTCACAAGTGTAATAACACGAGCTTTTATGAATCCCAGATGATATCTTTTGACACAATAACTTTCCTTTTTGAAGCCACAGCGGCGGTTTCTGATGACTTACGACGAGAAAAAGTTTATAATCCAAAACTTGGTCATTTGCTGCCTAATTGAAAGTTTTCACTTAGAGCTCCCAGGAGATTTTTACAGATCATCTGGCTTAGACAATGACACCCTTGTTGGAACCCTTTCCCCATGTGCTGCCGTGTTTTTACGCCACGCTAGAGTTTCGAGGGACAAACCCAACGACCTGGACTGGTCTGTGAGAAGCATTTCCGAAGTTTTGGTGCTTCCTGGTATTTTACATCCTCAGAAGAAGCAACTGTTCACTTTCTGAGAAGACTGCAGCTTCATAAATCAAAGCATAGATTGCCCTTCAGTATGCTTAAACCATCAAAAAAAATCAATTCCAGTAGAGCTACTACTGTTTTTGACAGTACTGACTGTTACGAGGATGACGCGAATCAATTTCAATTTACAGGTTGCTTTACATTCGCCCAAAAACTCCCCCGCACAAGATGCAAAAACCGCCCAAAGCTCTTCGTTCAAACCAAATTACTCCGACGCATTTTCTTACTCACTTAACCTCTGACCCTCGTGAATACCAGGATATGCAGTCCTCTTATTTAACATACACACTACACCCACTACTGAGGAATCCACAACCTAGGAGAATTAGAATAATAAGATTTCTGATTCTTGTCCTTTTCATCATTGGCTTTCCTGTGTCAGCACATAAATCTGCTAAAAAAAAAAGGAAAGTGACACCTCTCTGCTTCTGTGCATCCCCCAAAACTAGGACCACGTGTAGCAGAGCCTGACTGACGGCTTCGGCTTATCAGCGCTCTCAGATCTTTCTGTTAGCATTAATAGAGCAGTTAACCTGTTTGAGCTGCTGGATGTACCGAGCACCTGGGACCCATCACTGAAAGGCAGCTTTGTTTTAAGATGACAGCGTTTTTTAAAATCAGTCTCACAGCTACAGTACTTAGGGGGCCAGCTTTTTTTGATGCCTAGTAACAAAGATATTGTTAGGGTTGGTATGTTTAGGAGGTAATGTGAGGGGGCGCCTTCCCCCTTGTTAGCAAAATGACTAATTTGCACCCCTCTTGTTAACCTGCCATCCACCATGTATGTATATGTGCGTGTTAAAACAAATCCCCTACTGGTTGGGTCGTCCGTATAAGTATTCCATTACCTGACAGCATAATAAATCCTAAAAAATCCTGATTTCTGGATGTCATCCAGTTTTATTATACTGTGTTTCACATCATCTGTTTTTAAAATTAACGTTTAATTCTCAGAGTGAGCTCGTATGAACTTCACAATGAGGCCTCCTTTAATTGAAAAGCAGAGTTTTGAATAGTATTTAGCTTTTTTCCCCCCCAAATGCATCCATACATTTGAAACCAGAAATCTAGCTGTTACATTTTAAGTTAACTGATTAATTTCCCTTTAAAAAAAAAAAAAAAAAAGAGTCCTTTACTTTAATATTACCGAATGAAAATCCACCTGCTTATATTGTATTAACCTGTCTCGGCTTGTGTTGAAATCTTCCTGGTGGCTTTGCTCCCCTTGACGGCCCAGACGTAGACAGTGTAGAGAACTCCAGGCCTCAGGCCACTCAGCATGTAAGAGGTCCTGTCAGACCCCACTGGGATTTCCTCACTAGAGCCCTCAGAAGAGCTATAGGTTAGGATGTAGTCATTAATTTCTGCCTGGACTGGATCCCATGACACGCTGAAGCTGGACTCTGTTTCATCTCGGGCTAGGAGGTTAGCAGGAGCATCCAGTTCTAGAGAAAGATGTTAGTGGAGGTGGTTAAATATGCTACTCATGCAAACTACGAGAACTACTTATGCATACTACAAGAGGTGTTGTTTCATCTCTCACTAAAGTGGGAAGTGAAACAACCTAGCTTGGATTTGCTACAAGTTCTAGCAACATGACTGTGAGTGAATGAGGAAAAAAAAAAAGATGACTGCATAAACAGAATGCACCACAAAAAACACATGTTTAAAAAAAATAAAAAATAAAATCAATAGAAGGAAGTGGAAAGCTGGTTGCTTTGTTTCCCATTTACAGCTCAAAGTCAGGCAGCTCAGTTAGACGCTGTAAGTAACAGTGTCTGGCTCCAAAGGGGTCTCTTCGCTTGTGTCTTCATTAGATCTGTGATTACATCCATTGATTTCTGTCTGGACGTGGTCTGATGACGTGGTCTGATTGAAGATGGCTTCTGATTGAAGATGGCTTCTGACTTTCTCGGGCCAAAAAGGGATAGGAGGAACATCCAGCTCTGTATAGGGACATGCTTCTAGCAAGAGCTGACAAAACCAGCATGGGAGCCCACACTGAAGCCAGGCCTGCTGGCTGGATAAATCTAGCAGCTCGGCCAGAAATGCTGAATGGAGGAGTCATTCTTTTTAGGAAAATGGCACGGACAGACTTTGATGATGCAGACCTCACCAGTGAAAAAAAAGCGATTGAACGTGCAACATGTGGGACAGACCGAGTCGGAGCTACTGCATAAGGTTGAGACGTACAGACTAAATATTTCTGGTCTCACCTCTGGACACAGTGTTTGTTTTGGAGCCAGACTTATTGACAGACTGTGGTATTTATCATATTCAGGAACCACCCGCCGAGTTTGCAGGGTGGACATGCTAATAAATTCTGGCTGTTGCACAGTTGGAGATTCTGCTGTTGCATCAGCACGCTGCAAGGAGAATTTATTGCTCAAAGTATTCCTCTGAACTTGCTGGAAATTCCTGCTTTCTTTGCCTGGAATAATTTCAGGTCTCGGCTTTATTATGCAATATTATCAGGGTGCTAGGTGCTATGGTTTTGAAGATCAAGAGTGCTTGTGATTGTGGCAACTCAAGAACTGCCAGTGCACACGATGACTGAAAAAGGCTGTGAAAAGGAAGGAGTCCCTTCAGGCCTTCTATCATCCTCTTCTGTCAAATAATGTCTCATCCTACTCAGATAAGGTGTCAGCTGCCCCAAGGATCCAAGTAAATTGGAATTTTACACACGAGCGTAGTTGAACAAACTGAATGTTAGAGGAAATTGGCTGCAGCGATGCCGACATTATCTCAGATGGTGCTTGCGAGGAGACAGCTGAGCCAAAGCTTTGAGTTTTCTTGAGTCAATCTTCAAGCCATTTCTCACCTGCAATGGCAGACCTTGAGGATCAACTGAAATAAAGATATCATCGAATAAAAGAGGTTGAGATGAAGTTCGCCAACGTGTTCGCTAACCTCAGTCTGCGAGAATGAAGGAAGGGTTCATAGCTCTGAGAGGAAATACGAAGGGAGGTGGTTGAGCTACCAGCATGGCAATTGGAAGCGAGTGTTTTGGTCACTTGGAAAGAATAGCCTTAAGCCCCTCCTTTCCCTGGAGGTATGGCTGCTTAAGAAGAAATTGCAGGTTGTCCCAGGGCATGTTGGAGGGATTACACCTCTGAGCTGGCATGGGACTGCTCAGGAAGAGCTGAGGTAAGTTATTGAGGAAAAAGACGTCAGGCTGCTGCGCTCTTCATGACCCAAAGAAGATGTTGGCAAGTAGATGGATGAGCTGATGGTGGAATACATTGGAAACCTGCTTTAAACAAACAAGCAGATTCTGATCGGTCTACCATGTGAGACGCAATCTCTTTTTTCTTTTAAGGGTTTACAAGGGAGTTGCCTTGTTGTCTTGTCAAAACAGCTGTAAGCATGGGCTACCTGAGGCATTAAACATAAATGGACCAGACAGCTAATTTGGTTTAACAAAAACTGCTGCTTGACACCTGTCTCGGCTTGTGTTGAGATCTTCCTCGTCGCTTTGCTTCCCTTGATAGCCCAGATGTAGACAGTGTAGAGGACTCCAGGCCTCAAACCAGTCAGCAAATAAGAGGTTCTGTCGGGCCCCACTGGGATTTCCCCACTGGAGCCATCGGAAGAGGTGTAGGTTAGGATGTAGCCATCAATATCAGCCTGGACCGGATCCCAAGACACGCTGAAGCTGGACTCTGTTTCATCTCGGGCTAAGAGGTTAGCAGGAGCATCCAGTTCTACGGAAAGATGTTAGTGGTGGACATTAACACACAAACTACAGTAAAGCAAAATACAATGAACAGATGGGTGACAAATTAAAGCTGAAAAATATCAGATTTCAACTCAAATGTGCACCAGAGGGAGATTTTGAACTGGCATTTTGGACACATCTGTAAGACCAAATCAGTGAATATTTAGAATTGTAGTGATTTGTGAAACACTTTAGAACTCTTTGTTTATTTACTCTAATCTGTCAACCATCTATATATCATTATATTTAAGAGAAAAATATATAAGGATGTCATCAGTCAAGATGTTTCCTTTACATTTCACATTAGTTACTCAAACACTGAAGTTCTTTGATTTTGAACAGAAAGTTGTAGATGTGGGACCTGTCTCGGCTTGAGTCGAGGTCTTCGCGCTGCCTTTGCTTCCCTTGAAGGCCAAGATGTAGACAGTGTAGAGAACGCCTGGCCTCAGGCCAGTCAGCATGTATGAAGTGCTGTCAGACCCAACTAGGATTTCCTCACTTGAGCCCTCAGAGGAGCTATAGGTTAGGATGTAGCCATCAATTTCTGCCTGAGGGCGATCCCAGTACACCATGAGGCTGGACTCTGTCTCATCCTGGGCCAAGAAATTAGTTGGAGCATCCAGCTCTGCGTGGGGAGTTAGAGTTAGTAGACACGACTAGAATACATCACTACACTACATGACAGAAACTACACACTGCTGATAGAAAAAAAGAAAAAAGAAATAGAAATCAGCAGTGTGTAGTTGTATCCAGAGGTTAGAAACACTACAGAAGATGTCAAACGTGGATCAGACTTGTTCTTTTCCTCATTGAACAGATTGTTTGTGCTTCAATGTGAAAACTAAAAGTTGATCAGTTCTTTTAGAAGGCTGACATAATGTCAATATCACTTAATAAAGACAAATGTTGTGTTGAATCCAAGTTTGACATCACACGACTACGTAAGCAGTGGTACTATATACTATATTAATAAAAAAAACATGCAAACTATATAGAAGCACACATTATTTTTTTGCTAAGAGCACAATATGAAAGAATGATGTCATTGAAAACAACAATCCACTCGTGTTGCTGTATAGTTGCATTGATTTTGATATCTCAGTGCATTTCACTAGCTCATGCCATTAGAACAGATCACATTCCAACTTGGAAAGATTTACTGTCTTTTCAGATTAGCAGTGGATGTGGCAAGTTTCCATCTGTGGACAACTCTGCTGCAATAAATGGGGGAAAATGCAGTAACTGCATATTTGGTCAAAGTGGAGTTGTAGCCTGCATCTGCGTTTCTGAGATCAGTTTCTCTATATAAAACATATCTCTGTGCTGTAGGACTCATCAGGGTGGCGCGGTGTTGCAGTGGTCGGCACCGTCGCCTCACAGCAGGAAGGGTTTGAATTTATTGATCGGCTGGGGTCTTCGTGTGGGGAGTTGTGATGTTTTTCCCTTGTGTCTGCATTGGTTTTCTGTGGATGCTCTCCTCAAAAGTGATTTTTGATTCTAAAATTGTGAGCTGTCTGTCTCTTTGTGTCAGGCCTGTGATGGACGGTTCAGACTGATTTCCCACACGTTATCTATAAATGATGAATATCAGCTTTGACGAACTGACATTGTCATTATTAAAATTGTTAGTCCACATAACTAAACACACAAAGACAGACAAAGACAGACAAAAAAATAATCATTCTATGGAGGAAAAAAATGCTAAAAACGTGCCGAGGCTACAGCTTGATTTGTGCTGTCTTGAAATAATGGACTTGAATGTATTAAATAATCTGCCACAGCTGCCAGTAGTTTAACTTCATTTTACAGGGAAATTTGTTAGAGTGTGTATGAAAAAAATCTGTGAACAAAACGACAAATATCTGTTAAAAAAAAAAGACATTTTAAAAGGTTTAGATGAAGTGAAAGTGTGTGATTTTACAGCCACACATTATAAAAGAACATTGTTTGATTTGTTTTTTTGTGGAAATGATTTACAGTTTGTTTTTTTTTTTTTAAAGATTAACATGTAAATTAGTTTAAAAAAAAACAAACAGTTATTATGTGTAATTTAACAAAACAGGGAAATCTGTAAACTAATAGTTAAAACTGTTAGAAAACTCTTTTTTTTTTTTTTTTTTTTTTTTTACAGTGCAGCAGGACTGTGAGAAATATCTGCTCCCTTACTGTTCAGTATGTAAATGTCCTTAAAGTTTCTGATCCTGGTGCTCAGCTAAATTTTTACAACTACTTGGATAAACGCCAGTCAGTACTCAAAACTGTTCTTCCGCTGACTTTCTTCCGAAACGTAAACGCAAGCAGACAGCAGCAGCTGCTAACCTGCACAACAGTCAGATTAAGAGACAGGAGAACATACGAGACCGGGGAAACCAAATAGCCGGCTTTGTTGACGAAGCAAAATTGTCTCGTCTCAAACTTCTTATGGACATTCAGCCCCAGGCTAAACTGAACAGCCTTTAAACAATGTGTCCAGTCCAATTATGTAAGATAATAGTTTTTCAGTGAGAGTTCACGTTTTTTTTTTTTTTTTTCTCTCTCTCTCTCTCTTGGCAGTTATGATAAGTGGGGTTAGCGTGCTAAGTGTAAAATGTCTCCACTGATGCTTTTCACTCGGTGCCACCACAAAAAGACAAGAAAATTGTGCAGAAATCCAACAGACTAAAGATCAAAAGCGAATGATTGGTGCATTGTACACGAGGTCTACTCGAGGTGAGAGCATCTCGCACAAAGGAAGTAAAAGAAAACACCGAACACATCTTTCCCTCCTTTCACAGGCTGTAAAAGGTCAAAAGAGAGAAAAGAAATGCTCTGCGTTTGAACACTTTTCTGAGAATCACAGGTCAGTGTGCAGCTGGCAACAAACTGTACAGAGAGGATAAAAACACTTGTACACTTATTTGTTCAGAGCAGATTTACCATCGTGTTCAAAAGATGGGCTTGTGGTTTACGCTTTGTGTCTTCCCTCTGTGGATTTCAGCCCGGTGTTTAAACTCAGCTTTCCACCATTTACACGAATATAAAGGTCTTCTGTGAAGCTCTTAAATCACGGTGGACAAACAATCAAATCAGCGACTCAAAGTTTACCTGTTTCAGCTTCGGTGGAACTCTTCCTGCTGACTCTGTCTCCCCTGTAGGCCCAGATGTAGACAGTGTGGAGGACTCCGGGCCTCAAGCCGACCAGCCTGTACGAGGTGCTGTCACGTCCTACGGGGATGTCAGAGCTGGATCCCTCGGCGGAGGTGTAGCTCAGCATGTAGCCCTCGATCTGAGCCTGAACCGGATCCCAGGACACTGTCGCGGTGTCTTCTGTTACTTCGGTGGTCGAAAGGTTTGTTGGACTATCAATGTCTGAAGATGTAACGAGACCACGAAGGACGTTAGAACCAAAAGAACAACTGAAAAGTTCGCTCACAGATTTTTTTCATCAGCTCCGTCCACATCGGCTGTGGAAACTCCATCGGGCAGGAAGCACAATTTAATTGCACCCAGAGAAGAGAAAACAGAAGCCAGGAGATTCATCACTGAGATATGGAATATATGGTGTAAACAAAACAAACTAAGCAAAAACAACGGAACAGGAAGACTATTTGGTGGTAAATGGAAAAAGTCATAAAACCAGTTTCCTACTGGCAGGTATTATAAGATTAAACAACGCAGCCCGTGAGGAACTATTCGGAACAACAAACATCTGCCAGTTTATTACACCAAACTAATTCTCATGACTAAATCACAAAGAATCAAGGATACCTTAATTATCCACAAGGGGCAAATCGTTACACAGTCAGGAGTAATCACATAATCATCAGACAAACAATAAAAAATAGAAAATAAACACAAAGTTTAAAAAAAATCCCATTGAGTTTTAAGTCTGTTTGTGTTGCACGTTGGCTGGTTGTATTTGCAGACAGACAGACGGGAGCAACTTGAATTGTTAAGACAGGAGGTGGCTGGGATCAGATCGACTTCTCCTGACAAAATAGAGATGAGAAAGGTCACCCGAGGTCACGCCCACAGTTTTGCTGCATATGCGATCTGTTTCTAGTTTGAAAAGGTTAAGTGACCCATACCAGCTGACGAAGGACAGATTCAATAAAACACGAATAAAACACTTTCACTAAGTTATTGTTGACATCAAAACTTCAAAGCTTGCAATAAAAGTCCATGTGGTTTTTCTCCACACAGAAAAAGGCCCGAAGGTCAGGTTAGTGTTGATTAAAGTGCAGAGATTTTTTATCCTGCTGCCCAACCTCAACTGCCTGATCTTTATTTACACCGGGAGGGAAGACTATTGGATTCTTTCTCAAGTCAGTTAGCATCTCTTAAGGTTTAGACGCATTATTGTCCAAGAAGCACAGCTTATGCTGGTCTGTGAGTTCCTCCACTGCAGGGCTGTGATCAGAGGTTATTGCTGCTAAGAAACCGCTCACATTGGCCTTGGTTAATGTTAAAGTAGAAGACAAATACAAGAAAGTGAAAGGATCTCTCCCCTGGCGAGAACATCTGATGAAACACAGTGAACCTTCACATGTGGCGATCTTTTACATCGTATGACAGTTAAAAAAATAATTGGATATGTTTCTGCAATCCTGACTGCCTGGTATAGCAAAATAGTAGTAATCAAACTACTTGCACTGGTTATTGGTTATTAGTGATAGTTTATAAAACCACAAGACACATGCTAAGAAAAGCTGTGAAGTTTCTACAGAAGTGTTGCATACTGATTTAATTCCAGCCATTACTACTGTTTATAATTTAAAACTATTGCGTACAAAAGGTCCGTATGTTTCTGCTGATTTGGATCCTTCTCCTGTGAATTTACACAGCAGGTGAAAGATTTTGTGGCATTTCAATCAAGCAGAAGCACTGCACTTACATTGCATGGGGCAGGATAAGCACGGCACAACAATGGCAAACGTAGAGCATAAATCAAGGTTTCTTCTTTTGATTGTTTTAATGGAGTGTGAGCACAGGAAGCAACGTGGAAAGCAAGCTTTCAGAGCAGCACGAAGCACGTACAGATGACTTGACATGTACATTCTTTAACCTTTTCAGGAGGAGGGGGAAAAAAAAAAGTGCTGATTGCTGTCCTGAATGGTCACCGTCAAACTCAGGGTGAAAGGCCAGCAGTCACAGAGATTGGGGAGATGCAGCATTCATTTCCATGCGGGGACAACAGTGGGTGTTTTCAAACAATCTGTCCTTGGAGATACTCACAGTGCTGCATTTTTTTTTTCTCTCTTCTTGTGTACAGGGAAAATGATGGAAATAGTTGGGGAAAAAAAAAAAAAAAAAGCCTGAGAGAGATGTTCCTCTGCGCAGCTGGCGGAAGTGAGCGTGAAATTCAAATAGCTGGTTTTGGAAAGCAACAAAAATTGTCACAGTCCCTACAATTCTGACATGGGAAATGTGTGCGGGTAGGCAGTTTCTGAAGCCGTTTGAACATTTGACAAGCGCTCCTGATGGGCTATGCCGGTCCGTCAAGACTGAGACGCACAAATATTCTGCAGCAGTCAACATGGAACAATGGAGCAATTTGAAGGAATGCACTGATTGGTGTCTTTCCTTTTTGGTCAGCAGAGGATGCTTTTTCCAATATTGTGCAAATAAACTCATTGTTGAGATTTGTTTAGCATAGATGCTTAAGATGACAAACAAACTAAAGGAGAATCTGTTGTCTGGTTCAGCTGAAGAGCCCTGTGAAGCTGTTTAAGAGAACACCACTCGCACACAACCCAACACATGTCCTGTTCCCTATAAAGCAGGAGCCGCAGAGGGAAGAAGACGTAGGAACAGAGACCCCTGCGTTACCAAAGTCTGCGGGTTTGAGGAATCACAGGAGACATATGGGAGACGCAGGCGGAGCAGTTGGTGGCGCATGTGTGCGGACGGGTGTTAGGGTCTGTCGAGGCATCTTGGATGAAAGAGGGCAACAAAGAGACGGGAGGAACACAGAGGCACGGCAAGACAGGCGCAGAGGAAGTGGAGGGAAATGTAAAAGCAATCATCATTTAGGATTATTCCTCCGTGGCAGCGGCTCAGTCGAGGTCAGTCTTGTGTCAGCGTGCAGTCTGCATCATGAAAACTGATTCATGATGCATTAAGGAGAAAAAAGGAACTACGCAGCTGTCTAACTCCAGATCCTCTCTTTGTCTCTCCTCTCTTCTCCTTCTGTCACTTTCCCGTCCTTGCGGCTGCACGGTCTGACAGTCTGTCATGAGCTAACCACAGACAGAATTTATAATAGCGCTATTTTATTAGGGTTGAGTGTTTCCTCCAAGGCCTAAACGAATGAGTGGAAGTCCAAGTGCTTTAAGTGAGCAACGCTAAGTGAGCTGCACCGCGAGGAAGTGTACAAAACATGCAGGCATCCATTTAACGTCTTTGAATCATACTGTAAAATATATATGTATAAAAGCAGATTTCTCAATAAAAACAACTTGGTTCTTTATGTACCATATTGAACGTTCACACAGGCTGTGAACACTTTGCCATTACAACTAACAATCTCCCAGTTTCACACCCAAAGTGTGAGAATATGACTTGATTGACAAAGTGGCAGCATGTGGCTCCGAGCAGACTGTGTTTGCATCTTGTAATTTGGCAGCGACTGCGAAGCGACTGTCACTCAAACTTAAACAGGCCTGACAGACTTCCTGGAGAATGATTGATGATAAATTTAGAATCTTTTACAAGGAATACAGTCCGTACAGTCACTCTGAGGAAGATCAACTGCCGCTTTTATCTCGTTGCAAACTTTTTTGTTTGCGATAGAACAGAAAATGTTCTATCGCGTGTTGGACAGCTCAGAAAGAAAAGGGTTAATGCGTCTCATTTCATGTAAGAAAGTATTCTAAAAGTTTTGTTCTGTGTTATTGGAACATCCATCCATCCATTATCTATACACCGCTTAATCCTCACGAGGGTCATGGGGGGCTGGAGTCTATCCCAGCTGACTCAGGGTGAAGGCAGGTTCACCTGGACAGACAACCAAGCACACTCACATTCACACCTACGGACAATTTAGAATCACCAAGTAACCTCAACATGTTTTTGGCCTGTGGGAGGAAGCCGGAGAACCTGGAAAGAACCCACGCTGCACGGGGAGAACATGCAAACTCCACGCAGAAAGATCCCGGGTGTCCTCACCAGGACAAGAACCGGCGACCGTCTTGCTGCGAGGCAACGATGCTAACCACTGAGCCACCTTGCAGCCCATTATAGGAACATGCAGCTACATAAAATTCTGAAAATATCTCAAGTTGACTAAATGCTTTTGTTAATCTGTGCTCAGAGATGGGACTTAAATTTTTCTTTTTATATGTCATATTTATGCGTGTCTAATATTGCACATTCTACAACAATGGCACGACGAGAAACAACAGTGGAAATGTCAGGCTTTTATCTTTAATAGCTCCTGAAATATTGTCATTTAAACATAGTCTTGAATTTCAAAGCCTAATAAAATGGGTCAACATGCAATTTGAGAAAAAAGACATTTAAATTCCAGTAAGCATTTGATATATCAAGCTAAAGTTTCCCAGATGTTGTTTTAAATATTGATAGTTTATGATTCAGAGATGTTTGAGCAGAAGGCCCCTGATGATCTGAGAGAAACAATTATTCCTCACTACAAATTAATTGCTATCTGGTTCACAACCTTCTGAATACACCCTGTGCTCTATTATGCCTTGTTTTTTCTTTTGAACACAGGTTTCCTTCTCCCTCTTTGATGTTTTGTTTCACCCTCTGAACAAAGAAGTCCAATTCATTTCACTCTTATAAGCAGTATAGCTGCTGCCTTGACTGTCTGACAAATTCTCTATGTTATTAGATTTTTTTTTTTTCCTCCCCCCGTTCTTTTCTGGGCGCTCCCAGCCTACATTCGCTCTGAAGTTACAGAGTATGATGGATCCAGTTACTCCAGACGTTCTACCCCACTAGCTGTGCAGCGTCAGTGGCTATCGGGCAACACAACACAAGCTGTGGCTTCGGCCATTTGGAAAACAGCTTATCCATTATGGGTGGCGTGTTCGGCAGAGCCACTGACCACAAGGCACACGGTGACAGGCTGTCTTTCATCATTTGCAGCCTTGCAGCTTCGCGGCCCGCTGTACAGTGGAGAACCGCACAGCGTGTCTACAGACAGAGTCAATAGGGTTCCTTTCTTTTAGAGACTACAATATGTCAGGTGTGACTTATGCTTCGTCGAGGAGTCCCTTGGCAACCGCAGACCTTTTCTGAGGCTTGGCCAAGAATCTATATGTACCGTAAGCAGCTCATAATTCTTCATGACAGACCCGACTTATCTATACGGCTACATGTAGACCTAACATATGACATGAGTGACGTGAAATCTATTTCTTGCCATTATAAATCATCCTCTCATCATTTATCCACTATATAAGGCTCTAACAGTTCTCATGAACACACAATTTCTTTTTTTTCTTAGTTCCAACTGGGGATGTATAAATGCCATCAACAGAAACACCACTCTGACATGCAGAATTATGAACCTACAATAAGTTTAGCATGGATATTAAATGGCAAAAAGTTATAAATACACACAATTCTGATCTTAATTCAGCCCCAGAGTTACACAGTCCAACACAAGAAGAACATGCGAAGAGTTCATTTGCAGAAACAGATAACTCCGTCTTCACAAAGCTTCAGAAAACCCACTTTTCCATCGTCTGCCTGAGACAATATCAATCAAAGTTATCTCTATTTTTGTCATTTCTGCTGGGTGAAATCCACTCAACTTCAGTTTGATTGATATTATCTCGAGCAAACAACAAAAAAAACAAGTTTTCAGAAAATCTACAAAAATGGAGTTACCTGTTTTTGCAAATGAACTCATGTATATTTAGATTAAGTGCAAAAATGCAAGTTTTATAGCATTAAACATACAGTTCTCCTTTATTTAATTGCTTTTAGTTTTTGGATCCTGAAGAAAGGCTCTCTCGTCTTGTTTGTACTACTGTTGTATTGCACAGCAAAATGACAATAAACTTGATTTGATTTGATAACCTTGTCCAAATGTTATCCAGATCTAGAAACCACAAACTAAACAGCATTTTTCTGTGCTTGCTGCAGAGTGCATATTCACACATTGAAGCAGGCCGATGGAACTCTCCTACCACACCAATCTAATAAACAGACAAAGAGCACTTACACACACACAGTCTGTCAGTCTCAGGTTGACCTTTCATGAATTCCTTTTGAGTTCCCATGACTTTTATAAAATGTTCCTTCTCACATTTTCAACTGACATTTTTTTCTTTCCTCCAAATTTTAATGTAAAGAGCTAAAATCTCTGATGGACAAGTCAGAGCGGACGGGGAACTCCCACCGGACCACACTAGGTGCTATAGTGTATCCAGATAACATAAAGGCTCAAAATTCACACCCTTCGACTTAAGCCAAGCCATCTGCTTTGGGTTATAAAGACCTTGGTGGTGACTTTATTGAATCTGAATCAGCAGCAGAAGCCGTGGTATGTTGTGTTTATACACCTTATAATCTTTTGGCAGGTTGGTGTCTGTGAGACGTCTGCTCCGGGTGGAGATTCCTGTCTGCTGCCGCTGAATCATTTTACTTTTGGAAATGAAAGCAGCAGAAGGACTTTATAAAGCCACATACAGAATCACAGCGTGCACACTCGACAAAAGCGTATCTGCAGTGTATCACGGGCGGAGAGAGGACGGGTAATAGAGTCGCAACAAAAGCAGATATGGAAGTTTACAGTACATAACAAACATTTCATCTTGCAGAAAAAGGCTAAAGAAACTCTCACACTTGCTAAGTTATGAACATATTTCTATGTTTATACATCGTTTATGATGGGAGTTTTAATTCC